>NC_047156.1:19881896-20139235 GCF_009819705.1 Hippoglossus hippoglossus
CTGGAGCCTCAATTTCCTCTTGGATTAATAAAGTGTGTGTCTCACTTATCTTCTCGTCAGTAACTCAGCACATCTTGCTCGGTGTAGTTAAGAGTAAGAACAGCAGCACGAAAACTAGAATTACCGCACTTCTGTTGTATGCCTCCAACCAGTGCCGTTTCCGTGTACATATTTTTACATATTTTTTTTCCAGATTCATATAAGGTCACTGTGACCTTTGACCACTGAAACGTAATCACTTAACTGAAAATCTTTGTACAAGTAACAATTGATAAGTTGAATAAATTCCCTCAAGCAGTCTGCAGACGTGATACAGGTAACAGTAACATGAGGTCACTGTGACCTTGACTTTTGACCTCCAATCACCAAATATCCAATTCAATTTTGAGTCCAAGTTAATGTTTGTACCCAATTTGAAGAGATTCCCTAAAGCTGATCTTAAGATATCATGTTTAAGAAAAACAAACATAATTCGAAAGGCCACCGTGGCCTTTGGCTACCATAATGAAATCCAAGTTCAAGTGAATGTCTGGGCCAAATGTGAAAGAATTCCTCCCTGTCCCAAAAATATCGCATTCACTAGGCAAAAATCATGCTTTGTGAGGTCAAAGTGACCTTGACCTTTAACCACCAAATTCTATTGAGGTCATCTTTGAGTCCAAGTTAATGTTTGTACATCAAGTTGATATTAAGATATCACGTTAAAAAAAAAAGACATGTGACCTTGACCTTTGGCTACCAAAATCAATTGAGTTAATCCTTCTGTCCAAGTGAATGTTTGTGCTGAATGTGAAAGTATTCCTTGTTGGAGAGAGAGATATCACCTTCACAAGGCAAAACATGTGCGATGACCTTGAACTTTGACCACCAAATTCTAATTATTTCATCCTTTAGTTCAAGTGAATATTTATACCAAATTGGAAGAAATTCCTACAAGGCATTCTTGAGATATCGCATTCGGACGGACAACCCCAAAAACATAATGTCTAGAGGCACAAAAAACGCTGGAATAACAACAAAAAGTAAACGTACACAACATTTTCAGTTTCTCAGTTAGTGATTCATGGATCTTGATTACTGAAGATTACTGATATCTATTAGTGTGTAATTTGGTGCAGCTTGACTGAATTTAGGGGGACTGTAGGGCCTTGGCTGAGGTCTGAGCTCTACTGAGTGCCAGTCAAGTTTCACAATTCTTTCACATTTTTCTAACATCCCTGGAACTGATCAAAATGTTAACCGCTCTAATTTTTTTTACATCAGGACACTGCAACAAAACCATGCAGTCCTGCAGTGGAGTCACCAAACATCTGCTCAACGGCGGAAGACTTCTCATTACCAATAATCATCTCGGCCTCTTCCACCGCATCGGGCCTTCCACCATCTCCCTCACCTGCAGAGCCCCCATCGCCATGCCTCTGTGCGCCCTCGCCGACTGCATCCGGACGAAAAAGGACGCACACCGACGAGTCCTTATCTTTGAGGTTGGAGCAGCTGCAGGTGGAGAGGGTGAAGTTCATGCAACAGTACAGAGAGAACCAGAATAAGCAGGAGCTGCCGCAACAAGACACACCACACACACGGTTTGCTCGGGTTTTAGTGGACATGTTGGCTTCAGTCGATGAGGCATACCAGCAAGAGGCCATGCACAAACTGTACCAAGTCATGTACGAGTACACTACAAAACACCCCCGGCTGCCATCATGACAGTGTTCTGTGGTGTCTTCATTTAATGTTTGTTTCTCTTATCATTGTTGCATTGTTATTAATATTATTGTTTTAAGTGGGGTTGCATTGCTTTTCACATTGCATTGTGTAATAAAATACTTGGTTTGCTAACCATATATACATGCTTTTGATTGCTTTAACCCAGCACATGCAGGAAAATTGTAGTTGCTCAAAGACTGATCTGTGATAACTCAGGAGACGTAGCACCCATTCAGACCCTGTTACTACCTATTATGCTCCTGTACAGCTCATTATGTTCTCAACTTACCATATTAAATGTAATAAATCTCTCCAGAGTAGTTATATCCACTCATCCAAGAACATGCTCACCAGTCCCTGAACAACCATCATAGACAGGCACCAGCTATTTACTCCTCAATGTTATTGAGATTAAATTGACTATGTAAATGTGGTCTGTGTAAAAGAAATATCACCTTGAAACTGAGGAGATAACAAGGATAACTTGATGCTTTTATGTGAAGTAAGAGATTAAAAAAAAAAAAAATAGTTAATAGTTAATTAGCTAAATGTTTTATTGCTCAATCAATAAGGCCACTTCAGTTCAGGGAATGTCTCTTAATTACATGGGTAAGAGTCCTTGCGGTGTTAGGAAAAATGACTTCAGGTTATTCCTCGCCGCAATTGCAACGTTGGATGCTCGTGTGCAGCAGAATCTCCCAGGGTCTCTCAGGTTGGTGTGTCTTGTCAAAAGGCTCCTCCACTCACCAGGTATGAGTTCTCCCGATGCCCCTGTGTTGCCCGTTAAGTTGGGTGGGATGTAGCGGCGGCACGTCAGAGACTCTGCAGCATCATTGTGTGCAAGCATGTTGTGGAGGGCAATACAAGCCTTCACGACGTCCACAGCCTTTTCTGGGTTATATTCAATGGACCTATCCAGAATCTTCCAGCGTGCGACCAAGATATCGAAAGTGTTTTCAATGACCTTCAGGGCCCGTGAGTGGTGGGAGTTGTAGGTCTTCTGAGCATCATCCAGATTGACACCTGCAAAATTTACAAAAGATATTGTAATGAGATTAAACAAATACAAATGTCAGAGCCACTCTTCATACGATAAGGTAAGCTGTATTGATCCCATCAAGAGGAAATTCACTTGTCATAGCAGCAGACGGTCAGAATGAGGTAGACTAGAGAACATGAGTATAAAATAGAATAAGATAGGCACAAACATTTTATAAAAATACAGGCAATACGTACATAATATAGTATACACCTTTACCTACAGATAGAAATATTTGTGGAGGAATGTACTTGGATGAAAACTGTATTTGTGCATTATGTATGAGATCTTGAAATAGATACAATTTCAATCATATTGTTTAATATTTTGAATTTATACCTATTTATATATATATATATATATATATATATATATATATATATATATATATATATATATATATATAATATATAAATTCAAAATATTAAATATGATATGAATATAAAAACTATGTAACTGAATTTCACAATAAGAGGCATACATATAATAAATAATAAGTACTGTATACCTTATACAGATAGAAATTCAAAGAAATGTGCAAGAGGACACTGATGTGCAAAAGGACATTTTTATCAAAATAGTGCAATTAATGGTGAATGGTTGTGATATGAAACCCAGAGCAATGCTTATTTTACATTAGGAGTCTGACAGCAGTATGAGGCGTTCCTTCTTACACTGTGGGTTCAGAAGTCTGATGCTGAAAGAGCTGCTTCGGGCCCCCACAGTGTCATGTAGGTCAGGGGCGCTGGGAGAAAGTCTATATAATTACATTATATTAAAAAGGCAGTGCAGCAGCTTTGTGAGTTATGTATGAATCTGAATAACCAACAACATTTTATGCCAGTTTTGACTTGGAAATTGGACTTGAAACTTGGTCTTTAAACAAATTTGTTTAAAGACCAATGTAATCCAATATTACCACCACTGAAATCATTTAAGTTCACGTTATCCATGTCACATTTGTGCATCAGATAGGCAACACAAAAACGAGACTGAATATCCTGAAATTAAATTAAATATTAAAAGATAACAAATAAAAAAGTAAGCCTACTGCTATATTACTCTCAAAGTACTATAGAAAATGAAATTACGTTTTTGTTAATGGTCATCTATAGTCAACTTTTTAGCCTTGTAGTAACAGTCCCTGGCCAGTGGGGGGGTACTCCAACAGCCCCCTCAGCATCCCTACTTCCAGCGTCCTTGATGCAGTCATGGGGTGAGAGGTGTTGTCCATGATGGATTTCACTGACAACAAGTGTAAGGCTTAAACGCATTACCTGAGTAAGGCCGCATTAAGTTCTCGTGCAGAGGGAAGGCAGCATCTCCCAGGAAGACGTGGGGCAGCTTGGTGCCGGAGCCAGGCAGGGCCACCGGCTGCGGGAGCCCCAGGGTTTTGTGCACCAGCCTCGACCCGAAGCGACTGATGCGGAAAATCCTCTTCTCGTTCTCACAGTCATACGACGCAATGTCCACCATCGTGAAGCGGTGGTGCGCGTCACAGGTGGCAAACAGCTCGATGGACTGTGCGCCGTTGTAGTAGACGGAGTCACTGCCCGTCCGGATGCTGACGCGTCTGTCATCGATGCAACCTACACAGTTAGGGAAGTTCCACAGTCTCCAGAAGTCCTGTGCGATGTCCGTCCATTCGGTCCCTTTGGGCAGGGACACGTAGTCCTCCTCCAGCGCCTGCCAGATGGCCGAGCACATCTCGGACACGATGCGGGACACGGTGGACACTCCCAGCTTGTAGCTGTCGGCCACACTCCTCTGGCTGTTTCCGGACGCCAGCAGCCGCAGTGTGACCGCCAGCCGCTCCGGTAGATCCACCGGGCTGCTGTGGGTCCTTTCGTGGCGAACGAAGGGCTCGACCCGACGGAGCAGGTCGTCGAACCGCTGCGCAGACATCCCAAAGTAGCTGAAGTGCCTCCCCTCGTCCAGCGTCCTCATGGGTTTCACCAGGACGCTGAATTCCCCCAGGACACTTCGGCCGTCGTTGGGAGGCCGAACTGCCCACCGTCTCTTCCGTCGCCTTTTAGCCAGCAAGCTGAGAATTAAGAGTTCCTCCTCCTCGAACATCTGCAGGATCATCCGAGCCGCCGCCATTCCGTTTGTGTCCTTCTTCTTCTGTGGATGAGGCTGCCGCATTATCTTTAGCTTTACCGCCACCAGCTGGTAGGTAGTGTGGATCAGGAAGTCTTATATATTATCTATTCAAGGAGCATTATGTCCACCACCGTTTGTTATTAAAGCTTCTATAAACGTTCATTCATGTTTTTGTTCATAGGTAATTTTATTTATTAAACACGTGTCATGCAGGGAGGGGGATTCAAGATGCTGCAGGAACATTAAAAACAACACAGAGACCAAATTATCAGAAAGAAATTTAAATCTAAAAGCACAGTAGGAAATTACATTTTCAAGCAAAATAAAGAATTCAAAAGGGAACAATAAAAGAGAAAAAAATAGGTAAAAGAAATATGAATGATAAATCTGTATCATCATTTAAAAATAAGTTGAAAGGGGAAAATAATATAAATAAAAATAGAATGAAATATGATGATTACCTTCAAAGATAGCTCCGTTAAAGGCATTGTGTTCTACCTTTCAATGGATCAGTGATCTAAGGGGTCTCACGGGGTTATATTGGACTATCATGTCTGTGGTGTATTTGGAAGCAGCTCAATTAAGAGATTTTAAAATGAGTAGTAAAACTAAGTCCTGTGGCTCATTGGTAGCTAGTGTAGAGATATAGGAGCAGGGATGATGTCGGCTTTTTAAAAAAGATTTGGTTAAAGTTCTTCCAGCTGAATTTTGGATGACTTGTAAGTGCACTAGTAATTGCAGTGCTCGATTATACTGGAGATAAAAGCATGAATCATCCGTTTTTCCACACCAAGTTTTGTCATGAGGTCTCAATGTTTTAAGGTTAAACTGAATTTCCCTTTAATTTTCTCAAACTTTCTACAGTAAGATCTCTTGACAGTGGGGTTCACCATGAACAAGAGTTAAGAGGAAATTCTTGGTCACCTATTAAGGACTTAATAATATACTAAAATAATATTTATTATGAGCAAGTTATGCCATAATGAAAATTATGAATTCCCTTTGAGTTTCTCCACATTTTCTGCAGTAATATCTTCTGAAACTTGACAGGCTGTGGGGGGATATAGGGTATATACTGTATATATTTATATATATAATGAGGGACCACATGACCGCGGTTTCTCAGCGGCGACCCCTATCGTTCAGGAGAAGACTGCAGTGAGTCACCATATGTCAACAGTGTGGGGGACACGACAGACTCTCACCGCCTCGGTCTGACTCATATAGCCGCCGTCATGTTCACAGGGATGCGGGAGGAGGAGCAGGAGGACGCTGCGGCTCTGAGGCAGCAGAGGAGACTGAAACAGGCGATCAGGTTCCTGCACAAAGACTCTGCTGATCTGCTGCCTCTCGATGGACTCAAGATGCTCGGCACTTCTAAACAAGGGGTGAGCCCCACCTGACAGGCCTAATAACATTATTATCACATTTATCCTATTTGGACTTGTTCACTTTAACAACCGTTTAAACTGGCTGAGCCACTGCATGTGTCTGTCATGTTGTATATTTTACATCGTATAGTCCAGCCTCTGTAATATAATATATAAAGATAATATTTTTTAAATTATGACAAATGTATGTCTTTTTTGTTGAGGGGGCAGTGAAACACAACCTGTAAATGTTATATAAGTTATTACACCTGGCTGGTATATTGGAAACGGATGATGAGTATAATGTTGCTTTCACACCAGTGAACTAGTCTGGGGTTCCTTTGAAACATTATTAGTAAGGTGCATGCATAAAAATAGAATTCCCATATTGCACGAATTAAGACTCAATCTTAACCATACTAAAATGTTGTGATGGTTTCTGTCACGGGGTTAGCCTGTGCCCTGTAAAGACCCAGCCAGTATAAAGGAGGAGGCTGGAGGTCCCGGGGGGAAGTGTGTGATGATCTTACCTGAGTCAAGCCAGTGCAAACTGCAAGGGCCCAATAGTTATAGCGGTCATTGCCTTATGCAGAGCTGAGTTTTGTGTTTCACCCAAGTTTAACTTTTTTGGTAGTTTTTGTTAACAGTATTATTTCTGTATTCTTTTGAATTTTTTTTACTTCTGTCTTTATTTTCTTTATAATTGTGTGTTTGTGTCTCTTACTCTGACATTTAAATTTCACTGACATTCTCACCCTTGCACTCAAACCTATAAGTAACTTGGTAAATGTTCTTGTGAAGTATGTCATTTTAGTTGATCTGCATGGTCTCTGGACACTGAAGAAGCTCGCTGAAGTTCATCGGACAGTGTCCTTATAGAGTCTTAACTGCAGCTCCACAGGAATGAAATGAGAACTTGGCCCATTTTCTAACCATGCTTGTACTGTTTTTTTTTTATTTTGACTGCAGCAGCCGCACCATATCCTTCAGAAGCGCCTGCTGGAGTCCAAGCTTTCCCGGGAAAGGATAAACATGTGCGGAGTGACGGTGAACAACGGAGGGGTCCTCCTGAGCTGCACTCCTTTAAATCCACGGGAAGATGAGGAAGAAGAGAGGGAATATTTGATTTATGTGCAATGTAAGGTGAGTGGAAGATGGCCAGTTGGTTACGGTGCATACAATATGTTGATAAAAAAAAAATACTGTATTACAGTTGCTTCATCAAATTGTTGTAATTAAGGCTCTGTTGCATCCTTCATACAGCCATTTCCACCTTGACCTCCTTTGTGTGTCTGCAGTGTGTAGGACAGGAGGTGAATGTGCTGATCGACACAGGCTGCAGACTGAACCTGATGTCCTCGCTGACTGTGGAGAGATTAGGGTGAGAGGATTCAGAGCTCACACTCTCAGCATCTGTCTATTTGACTGACATTAGTTAATTTTCAATGTAATGCTTTTGTTTCTCCCAAAGTTTGAAAGAGCTGGTGGAGGAGAACAAAGAGGAGATGGAGGGGTTTCCATTTCAGAGCAAACTCTACATCGACGGCCACATCAAAGGGCTCAGTCTGACCATCGGACAACTCAGGATAATGTGCTCATTTGCCATACTTGGTAAGGAAGAGAAATATGACTCATTCGAGAGTAGAATGACTCCTTGAGACTGTAGCCACTTTGACATTATTGTCCACCATTTATTTATATGTATTTTGTATTTGCAGAAAGTGACAGGCCACTGATGTCGCTGGGAAACAAGACACTTAAGTCACTAAAGGTAAATCATTTCATTCACCTTGACTCAAACTCAGGAACAGTTAAATATCTTCATAAACGTATAGACACTGCAGATACTATAATAATTGACTGATTTTGCTTTTTTATAGTGTGTAATTGACACTGAAAAGCAGATGTTGGTGTTTGGGACAGCTGTGAGGGAGCAAGTTCCATTTGTTAAAAGGCCATTCAGAGAAAGGTAACATGATCGTTTTATTACCTTTAATTCATTGTCACTGTCTGAGTACATGTCCTCTTTTAAAAACACATTTCAATCAGAAAAATAAGTATCAAATTACTGTACCATTGCAAACAAGTGGGACAAACTGCATATTGTGGCAAAAAGCACAACTGTTTCATGCTGTATGATGGTATTAGACATTTTTACTTGATAACTTGAACATGTTGTGTTAATTTTATTTAAATTACAGATACTTATTCCTGCACTGCTTAAAACTAAATGCATTGTTGATAATATATGTCTTTTTACAAGAAAACTGTGGTCTTATCAGCATGTGTAACATATATAGACACTAAAGCTATGTATTTTGGCAGATGCTTTGCTCCAAATCTTAATTTAAACAAGTAATTTCTGCTTCTTTTTCTCTTCTATTTGCGCAGCAGCTCCTCTGACTTCAGAGACCTGGGATAGTGATCTTCTCACCACCAACACACAAAGTGACCAAAAGCAATAGAAATACTCTTTACTCTTATAACTAGACCATTAGGTTATTAGGGGAAATTCAGATTTCTCACCTTATACATTCTCACTTTCTCTCTGCCCATTTCCTCAATGCAGTCATGGGTCATTGGTGAGGTCACGTTACCATAAAGGCAGCGGTTAACACAGCAAGTTCCTCGTGTAGCACCGACAATAAATAGCATCCTTGTAGCATATTATATTATTTACTATTGTGACTACAGTAGAAGTTGTAGTGCTGTAAACATTATAGTTATAGGTTGTGATAGAACTGTGATCTAAAACTCTTAATTATAATAATAATAATAATAATACATTTTATTTCATGGCATCTTTCTAATCACCCGATGAAACCTGACAATACGTCATACATCTTGTATTCTACATTATATTTATATCTGAAATCAGGCTCTGAGAAAAAGCTTTGCACAATGTACTGCACACAGACCAACTGTTTATCTACTGTATTTTATAATGTTGTTAATGTGTTTTCTAGTCTGAGACATGTATTTGCATCGAGGTCACTGCCTGACAGTGACTCTTGTAACTTGTTTTATCATGTGACTGTCGTAAAGTACATCAAATTAAATCCCAAATCATGTATTTTCTTATGTGCTTTTGCATACTTTGCTAAAAAGAAGATTCAGCACCTAACACACAATGCAACATACAGTATATCACTTTAATAATTTGTCCCTGTGCTATTCTATCTGAGGACCACTTATAAAACTGGGCCAGCTAAAAGTAGCGTGACATAATTAGAGCTGTTAATAAGAGCTACCGTTGAAGAGGGTGACTGTAACCCAGCAACTGTATCGTGACTGTAGTATTTGGTAACGCACCCTGGTTGGCTGGTTGGTAGGTGAACAGCCCCCCCAGTGGCCATGATGCTGAACACTTCTCCATAGAAACCAACATCAACAGTGAGGCCAAGTTGACGCCTGCGGCTGACTGTGCACACCACATTAAAGTGTAGGTAAAGTCCTGAGTCTATACTTAACTTTAGATCAAATAACAAGGAAAGAGTTGTGTATTTAGCTGCTTCATTTACTGTGTGTTGTGTTTGTGGTGACAGAACATTAACAGAATAACTATGTTTCCTGTTATTGTCAGTCACAAGTTTTAAACTTTGTTTCAGTGATGGGATGAAACTGAGAGAATTTACTCAAGTACGATACTAAATTACAGTTTTGAGCTACATGTACTTCACTTGAGTATTTCACATTTCAATTACTTTATATATATTGTATATATATATTTTTAATATAAAACATGATTTTGCCAGCATGCATTGTTATGAGCATATCTAATTATGTTTTCAGTAAAATATTTAAGTAAAAATTGGATTCAAGTCCTTTTACTTTTGAGTATTTCTACACTGTAGCATAGCTATTTTTACTTGAGCAAAATATCTGAGTACTTGTTCCACTCACCATTTACAAAAGAGATTAAAAATTTGAATATTTTGGGACAACATAACTTTTTCACACCAAGAGATTAAGAAAAACAAATGTTATGTTTAATACAACTACAACATATAGGTTAATATGCTCACGTGATACAATCATCCATTGTATTTGTAGCATTACAATGTTAAATTTAGCAAGGGTCTAAATAAGTTCCAGAAAATCTATGACTCTATATGAAACCACTGAAAATCCAGTTAATGGTATCACTCCTTCAGGTTTTTCAGTGTTGGAATGACATCCAGGCAGATGGGGGCGTCTGAGGATGCATTGATCCCACTGTTTGTGGGGAAAAAAGGCTGCAACATCACTTTTGTCCTGGACAGCTCAGAGAGCATGAGAGCTGTTCTGGGGTCAGTGAAACGGCTGCTGATCCAGACCCTGCTGACTAAAGCTTCACTCAGAGACTCTCTCTTCAACATCGTAACGTTCTCAGACAAGGTGAGGGGGGGGGGGGGGGGGGGGGGGGGACTGTTTCCTGAGTACAGCACCAGGAGATCACAGAAGGAAAAACTCTCTGGAGGTGGAAAGAACAACTTACTGACAAATCATCTATTGTAGCTGGCTTGAATCGCCCTTGTTAGCATAAAGGATGGTTATTAAAAAATACAATGAATTGCTTCTGTTTAATGAGTTAAAGGCAGTTTGTCATTGTGGCCTGTGGAAACCATGATTATCTATACCTGAGTTCAGAGGTTGTGATGTGATGGACTGATGATTTAATCTAAATAACATGGTATTTAAAAAAAAAAAGTAAAGTAAATCAAAGTTGGTAGTGTCCTATTTACTGAGAGAATATAAAATTTGAATATAACATTTTTTATTTAATCAGAGAGCCCCTTTACCTCAGGACAAATTTTCTGTTATCCACTTTGCAGGTGAGCTGCTGGTCCCACCACATGCTTCCCTGTGCTCCTGACACAGTGTACACCGCTCTGTCCTGGATTCACTCCATCAGGTGCGGCCCCGGCAGAGGTCTCCTGGCCGCCCTGAGTTTGGCCCTCTCTGACCCGACCTGTCACGCCGTCCACCTGCTCGCCACGGACCTCCCTGACCAGCCGGAGGCCCTGCTGAGAGCTCTGCCCGCCCTGGCAGCCGGGAGGCCTGTGAACACTTTCTATCTGCAGGAGTCATACAGTCAGCTGGACGGCAACACAAGAGATTACCTGCAGTGTCTGACTCAGGCCACAGGAGGAAGCTGTTATGTGATTGTAGACGGTTCCAATGGGAAACTGGGGAAGGTATGACAGAATGGGTGCTGGATGGTATGTGGTGGATTGAAGAAGAAACACAACTTCTTTTCACTTTTGTGTATGTTAACATGTTTGTTTCAACGACAGAGTTTAATTTACTATATTGATATTGAATCCAGTTGTGAAAATGTCACTATGTCATATTGGAGCATGGAATCATGACCCGGAAGCTGCATTGATTATTATAACCTATGCTTTTATAATCTACTCAATTACTTTACTATTCAGATAGCTACAGCTAACAAGCTACACTGACATTGATTGGATCCTAAGACACCATACCCCACAGTCATGGTGGCAACATTTATCAGCAAACATAAACTATGCCGACACACAAACGCTGCAATACATTACACCTACAATCCAAACCAGTTTCAGTGTGAGATAAACAAAGTATAGATATAAGAAACAGTGACAATGTCCACATATAACGTTGTGACTGTTTCTCTATGCCTGCCATCAGGTGATTCCTCTGTATGTAGCTGAGAGCCAATCGTCAGTGCCATTCGTCTCTCTAGCCGGGTGTCGCTGTCCGTCCACTTCAGTCATGATCCCACAGCAGCAGCACAACATGTCTTCTCTGCTCAGGTCAGTTTCCATGGTTAACTACTTACTCATTTGAAAGCCTGATCTGTCAGATCATCAGGTCTCAGATATCATACATATAGTTTGTGCTTTGGGTGCAATCATCAGCCCAGTGACACACACACATTTCAGCTGTACCCTGGCCTCTCAGGTCCAGTCTGGATAATCCGGCCCGCCTGGTCCCCTCCTGTGTGCTGTCTGACCGAACCCTGGCCCATTCAGAGTTCTTCCCTGGATCCTGTGTGCTGGCCAGGAGAGAGGTGGATGGCTTGTATTATCTGGGCACTGTCATACAACAAGTTCAGGTGAGCCGATGTCGTGTTGTGTGTGTCTCACTGTGTGTGTGTGGAGGTAGGGAACGTGGCTCCTGAATGCATCATATCAATGAGTTGTCCACACAGTGATAGTAAAAGAACATGTGTGTCTTTCTCTGTGTGTGTGTGTGTGTGTGTGTGTGTGTGTGTGTGTGTGTGTGTGCGTGTGTGTGTGTGTTTGTGTGCTGTGATGAGAAGTGATTCTGGATAGTGGTTGAGCAACTGTTTAGTCACAAGTAGCTGTTCTGTCGATCACGATCACACTTACACATGTTATATGTGGTCACTCTTCATCCCTGACCACCCCCGGAGGTGGTTTGGGCAAAAGGATCACGAGACATCTTATTCCCATATGTCTAAACTCAGGGCCGCACAGGAGTCTGGGTAGTCGAATTTGACTGTCCAGGCACTGCTGGTTTGGGCGTGGTCTCCTCCCAGAGGCAGCTGGTTTGCTCCCTGGACATGGTGAGCCACCACCTCGGGCATCATAGGCGCTGTCTGGTTCCTGGAGACGCTGTCCTGTCGCCATGGGAACCAAATCTGAGAAGCTACGGGCCGGGGAGAGCTATGGCCATCACAGAGCGCAGAGGTGGTTTTGGAAGTGCAGAGGAAACATTTTTACAGATGTATGCAGTAATGTGAATGGAGCGATTAAATTAAACCTTCTACTAAATAATTCTGTTCAGGATTATATTTATTGAAAGATATTTTTAGGTTTTCTTAAGTATCAAACTAATTCAGTGACAGATATCTGTCCAACCACTGGTACATTGTTAACAGGAACAATAGCTAATTCCACATCTACCTGCTAATTCCAAAAACATGTCCTCGGATAAACTCCAGCAGCATATTGATATTTGAATATTTGTATTTCACCATATTGGACTGAGACAAGGACACAGCACAGGTGCTGATCTCCATCATGGCAACAACATTTAAAGAATGGTAAATGGTCTGTATTTACAGTATATAGCGCTTTTCTAGTCTTGAATACTACTCAAAGCGCTTTACAGAACAGAATCACTTCCTATTAGGCAGGGTACTGGTACTCTTAATATAAACAAATAATGGCTAGAAAATCACTTTTTCTATTGCTTTCATACTTTTCTGTCTTTACAAAGAAATTTAAATTTACAAATGTTCTCTATACTGAAGATGGTGCATGTCAAGATTATTGTTGTCCTATCTAGTCATGATCACCCCCAGTAAAGCCCTGTTATATCTTAGTCTTTTTCCTGCAGCTAATGGTGTTGTGAGTCTCCGGGTGCTGATGTGGAACGGCTGTGTGTCTCTGGTTCCTGACCGCCTGGTTTTACCCATTTTGGAATCTCACTATGACAGGATAACCAGAGAGCTCCAAATCCCAACATCAGCCCAGAGTCAAAAGTGCAGCTGGCTTTGTGCCTGCCGCTCCTCCTGCCCTCCCGAGCTGTTCTGCTTTGACTGCTCAGCTTCACCTTGCTGTCCTTCAGTCGCCAACCATCGGCCCTGCGTGGTTCCACCCAGATACAGGTCCAGTCTCGGAGAGATGGATGGATCTGAGAGGGCAGTGCGGGATAAGTGGCTGAACCTCAAAGATACAGAAATGGGAAAAGGTGACCCAGAGTCCTGTTCCTCTTCATCTCTTACTGATGGTGAGACCAGAGCAACGTTTCCTCCTGCGGTGAAAATGAGGAGTAAACACCAACGTCCTCCCTGGAGGTACTGGAGGAGTATAGGGACCGAGCCTCAGCACAGACAGCCAGGTGGGAAACACAGACACTCACTACACTAATAAGTTCTTGACTTTGAGGGAAATCATCTTGTTTTGCTTTACGGCACAAAAGAGAAAGAGCATAAACATCATCCATCCAGAGAAAACTGAAGTACAGATCAGTTTTTCACAGTACCATAGTGACAGTTCAACATAGTGACATGCTTATCGAGATATCCCTTCAGACATGTGAAATACATGGTAAATGCTCATGAAGGAAAGGACACTGTCAACACAAAAAGAAGTATGGTCCCAGAATCATTATTCATCTGTGTGGTAAAACGTTTAGAAACAGGAAAAAGAACGTTGGACACACTTTGCTTGAGAAATTGATCTAGTGTTGGATCACACCGGTCCATTTGAAAATGCTGATACATTATAAATTCATGCCCTCTGTATTTGTGCAATGGCATGTTTGGTGTTATTTTCATTGTTGACCAACAATTTGATGAAACAACCCAACTCAAAACTAGATGCTGTCAAATTATTGATTTCACCTTGAATTCTGACAAACACTTGTACTAATGTAAACACCAGACTGGAATGGCAATCAAAAGTGTTCATATCTCCACCAAGGCCCAACAGTCCCCTTAAATTCAGTCAAGCTCCAACAAAGTGCACACATCTATTGATATCACTTCCCTAAATCCACCCTGTGGTTGTAGGCCTCTGCCAACCAGTGTAGTTTCAGTCTACAAATGAGGTCAGTGACCTTCGACCCCTGAAATCTAATCAGTTCATATTTGAGTCCTAGTGCCAACTGGTCAGAATTTGGAGAAATTCCTTATGGACAGACTTAAACTATCATGTTTAAGAGGCCAAAAATATGGCCACCGTGACCTTGACAAAAATCTAATCAGTTCAGTGTTCACAAGAATGGGACGGATGTGCGTACATAAGGACAGACAACCTGAAAACATAAATCCTTTAGCCACTGCCTTTTGCCATTGCAGTTGCATAGAAAAATCAATGACACTGGTATTGTGGTCATAGTATGGTATTGCAGTTGAGGTTTCCAACAAAAGCCTCTGATAATGTAAAGTAACACCAGTTAACCTGCAGGAGATCTGTGCATGTTTCTCATTTTCTATGTTAATCTGCAGGGAGCGAGGTGCCCAGGAGGACCTCACAACCTGTGAAGTTCAGCTTCCCTGTCCCGCAGATCAGCACCTCCTTGTCCAATCACAGCTCTATGTTTCAGTCACTTCCTGGTGCTAACGGGAGAAGAGCTAACATCATAGACATTTTTGGCATGAACCTTTAACCTCGACTACCTGTGGGACTGCAGCCTAAACAACGCTACTGTTTAGGAAAAACATGTCAGAGTGCAGATTATGAAACTTGACATGTGTCAATAAAGTCTGTAAAAAAGAAAAACGCTGTTTGAATAAAAAAACACTTTATTTGATTACACTGATGCAGGTAAAATACTGTTAAGTGCATGACATCATGGTTTAATTTCAATACAATAAATAAAATGCATCAAAATATGGCTTCTCATTGTGCAGGAAAGAAACCTTTCCGATAATAAAATAAAATGTAAACTCCATGTAAAGCAGGCAACAAAACACGTATACTTAGCATATACTTAGCATTAGCATTGGTCAGTTCTGTGAAAGCAGGTGAAGGGGTTTGGTTTGGTCAGAGGTTAAAGGTGAGGTCGATGCTCTCTCCAGCTCTGACACTAACCAGCTGAGTCTGCTGCTGCGACTCTGGAATGTAGGCAGTGATGGCATACGTTCCCGGAGAAACCTCGATGTGGAAATCGTCACCTGTTCCCGAAACGTGACCCTGAAGAAAGAAATTGTATTTGCAGAAGAGCATCGGAGGACTGGAGAAGGGAAACTGATGTGGAAGCACTGTAAAGTTCCTCTAATGACTGTTGAATTCAAGAAGCAGCAGAAATATCAAAATAATATTCTTTCTACAAGATGCATCATTTAGTATCTCGGCCAAAGAAGTCTAGTTTCCAGTAGATTCAAACAACTTTCTGTTGTACGAGGCTCTTACGCGTTTCCTGGTTGGCAGAGTGGCGGTTGCCTTCCCAGCAGCTGGTCGAGTGTGGAACCTGGACACGTGTTTCCTCTCTTTGTCAGTCGGGTCAGTGCAACAGCCTGACTCATAAAACCTCTAAAGCACAGAGAGTATATATTTTAGTCTTCCCGGTCACTGGCTGAGAGCACAGACACATCAGGTGAAGACTTAACACCTCACAGATATTTACTGACCTTGCACTGATAGGTTGTCTGTGCCATGAGCTCTGCCAGGGTCGCAAAGGCATCATTTAGCTCTGTGTGGCATCTCTGAAAAGGCAACAAAAGCGAGGAGCTTGACTTGAGAATAGATGAGCTAATGTGAAACTCAGTCAGGGTTAATCAACCAATTGAAGGAGTGACATTACACAGAAACCATGTAGGCACCTTGACAGGGATTTGCGTGTCTTCCTCTATGGTAGTCGGGGTCTGGGATGTACCAGTGCTGGTCCAGTCGACGCTGCGCCTGGAGGCCCGCTGCAGCACCTCGAGACCCAGACTGGCAGAGCGCTGCAGGGAAGACTCCAGCCAGGCGTGGCTTGTCATGACCAAGTCATGTAAAAACTCAGGTGACCTTAGATGTAGAAAATTCGGGATACATTTATTCTTTGCAAGCTTAAGTTCTTATACTATGTTTTTAAGGTGCAGCGGCAGGCTAATGAGGCCATACCAACTAAAGGTTCAGATCAAAGGCCTCCGATGACTGAGATTTCAAATGGTATATGAAGTCATACCGATTAAAGGCTCAGTTCAAAGGCCTCCAATTTCTAAGATTTATAATAGGTCTCAGAATTGGACTGAAGATAACCAGTGATTTAATATACCATTAAAAACCAGTGATTTACCAAAATGCCAAAATTCACTAAAGGAAATATGTCATCATTAGATTCGGGACAAATCAGAAGTTTTGAACTAGAAAGGAGGTAGAGAAAGCCACCTCCTGATTGGTTGAACGGTCAACAGCAGAGACGGAGTTGAGCATATAAGCAGAAGGTCTGAAGCTTAGTCTTCAGTTGGGCTCTGGAGCCAGCTCGGGTTTATCACTTGTAAAAGAATAAATTCTACTGCATTGA
The DNA here is from genome assembly GCF_009819705.1 of Hippoglossus hippoglossus. NCBI lineage: Eukaryota > Metazoa > Chordata > Actinopteri > Pleuronectiformes > Pleuronectidae > Hippoglossus > Hippoglossus hippoglossus. The sequence continues at coordinate 19,899,063 of NC_047156.1, forward strand.
ACTCTGACCTTCTCCAGTGAATTATTTCGACCAACAATTGAAGACTCCTGTAGCAATAGAGTACACGTGTTGGAAAAGAAGTCTAGTCTTAGTATCTGGCCCAGTATTAGACATTTATCTCTAACACCTTCACCTGAGAGGAGGAACAAGTAGAGAGCATTGGCTCAGGCAGTTTATTTTTTTACTTTACCTCACAGTGAAGACCAACAGACTCGAGCTTTATTCCAAATATAAACTGGACTGATTTGATGGTTTGATGTGAAGCTGAAATGAAATGACAATTAAAATCAACAATCGATACTAAGCAAAGATACCAAAACTTAACAGCTGCTCAAATGTAACATTGATAATGGTATTAGTTTTCAATGATATGAAACGGAGTATGTTTAGACTATTGGTTTGGATAAGACTAGAAAGGTGAACGCGTCATCTTGGGTTATGGGAAAATATGATTGACATTTTCCACTAGCAAAAAACAAAGATGGTTGTCACTCACTGAGGTGAGTACAAGAGCGAGTGTGAGCAATTTGGTGCAGATTCCCTGACCATTTGTGACAGCTGTGCATTAAGCAATTTTACTTCACTGACATTTTCCAGTATTTTCAATTTTTTTAGACTAACTTAAAAGGGATAAGAAGGGGTAAGAAGTGTGGTGGAACTAACAACTATCTTCACTATCAGTTATTCTGCAGTAAGAGATAAATGCCAGGAAACTGTGCCAAATGTCTGAAACACATTCCTAAAGCCCAAGCCTGTCATCACCTGTTTTGTTTGAATAACATCCTAAAAGCTGAAGGTACTACATTTACTATGAACTTATAATAGAAGCAAATCATCACAAATAATCAACTGGAGCTGGCCTTTTAAAATAAGATATACCTGAAAAACAACGACAAATAACAAAACATTTTTGTTTTTAAAACAAACAAAAACTTGAATCGGTCAGTAGTAATATAGGTTTGGTGGCTTTATTCACAAACATCTGATCATGAGCTACTTTATTCTACGTCTCACAATTAATACAGGACAAGCGAACGCAGCAGAAAATCAACGAAACTGCGCATGCGTGAAGATTAACGCCACTCTAAGCTTTGATAGAACGCGGCTGTTTTGTTTTGTTTCGTAGCAACTCACGTTCTTCGTAAAGTCAGCCGTAGTTTTCACGAGCTCAACAGAAACAGCTGCAATCTCACGTGTCCGCTTCTAAAGTCGCTTCATGCAAGTGATCCAGTGAGGAGATGGTTTACGTGTTTACTTGTTGCGTTGAGAGAAAATGCGCAGAAACACGACACTGATACGTAAAACCCACGCTTCTTCTGTCACTTACCTTTATCGTTTAGTTGTCACATTTTCCACTTGCAAGTGTGTGAAGCATCACTTTCACTCTCCGCTCGTGGCTGTGCTGTGTCAAAGTGTCAGGACAGGAAGTGCTGCATGCTAAGCCCCGCCCCCCGCCCACAGCACCCAGTAACGTGGAGGTTTATCTCTAAACATTTGGAAGGGTTTGCAAATATGCCCATAATCATCTAGTGAGTTTCAAAAAATCCTTATTCACCTCAAAAGTAGTGTTTGTAAGGTTGCACCCTTGATCTTTGTTCACCTTAAAAACGTAACTCCAGTCTGAGGGTCAGGAGTTTTAATGAGTGATGAAATTTGAAAAACTTCATTTGATACATAATAAAGCTTTTTGCTCCATATTAAATTCTGCAGTTAAGTCTCTAAGATAAGGTTTAAAAAATACTTGCTGGACAGATAAGTCACCGTTTGGTAAGTTAATAAACAGGTGTCCTCCTGTTGGCCGTCAAGTTTGACAATTAGCACCATCACTTTTAATGGTTTAATGCCTAGGCTTCAGAAGCTTCCTTGCCAAAGACTTGTATACCAACTCCTTCCCTCCTGATGTTTCTACACCAAGATTCACTGCCACCAACCAGTTTCCAGGGTTCCCCTACTCAATTTATCAAAACTGCAGCGAATGCCCAATGTAAAATTATTGCTGCATCAAATCTTTAGTGGTTTTCACAACCAAGTCTGTATTCTTTCACTGGAAAAAGAAACTCATTAACCAAATAAGTCAACATTGTTTTATGAAGTTCAGTATCCTCTCAGTGAGCTGTCCCTAGTCTAAATTTGACTTAAATCAGATGTCCTGGATGCCTTCATCCATGTAACGTGTTCATAATTGTGCACACATCAGTGCAAGTGATCCTGACAAGGACGTTCTTCAATGTACTAAAACATTGTAACATTTGCACAGATTGCGTAGTACATTTATTCATTGTGCCATTAGAAATCAGACATGACAAACACTTTGCCATTTATACAGTTTATTTTTGCAAAAAACACACTGACAAGAGTTTTATGCCATCAGCACGCAGGCTCCTCCCACTGCCTTGATCTTCTCTTCGGCCCTTCTGCTGAAGAACTTGGCCTTGACAATCACAGGCTGTTTGGGCAGCTTGCCTTTGCCAAGAATTTTGTAGTAGCCCTGTAAAAATATAAGACACATTAGTGCACCATAGCTAAATAAACCAAGTATCACCATCTGACAATATGCCACTCCGCTGTTTTCATGTACAAACTGTACAGAGGCTTAAGTTGCAATAATTGCCCATACTTAACAGGAAATGACAGAGCACTGAACGTGTGCACATTACATTCATTTGCACAACTCATTCTATCTCTAAGTAAAACGAATTTGACTGCAAAAGTGAGAGAACGTAATTTGTTACAGATATCATGGCAATATGTTGGGAGTATGCATAATTACACTTCAGCAGTACTTTCACATTTTTATCAGCAATGCCATTGTCTCAAAATTAGAGCTTCAAAAATCAATTACTTACTACTTGGACTATTAACAAGGTTTGTAACGCCAAGCAAAAAAACCTTCTCAAATAACAGAAATTTATGCTTTAGCTATCGGGGTAATTCAACACGGGTAGCCTTAGGAAAAATAAGTTAATTACAGAGTTTGTGTAAGACATTGCAGATGTGAATTTAACCTCTAAATTAAACTGGTAACACTATGGTTGACATTTGAAATTATAACTTTGTTCGTTTTTACATCCATGATGTGATGAGTCATGGACATTCAGGCTCCCAATGACCCAAACTCTGCATTGTTTTAACAGTAATAAGGGATGAGAGTTTTTTGGCCAACACTTACAGCGCGCACAGCATCGATGATGGGGGCGGGACCCTCAGGCTTCTTGCCATAGTTGAGTCTGGTCTGCTCGCTCACCAGCGTCCACAGCTTGTCCAGGTTGATGGTGGGGCAGTGGGTGGTGTTTCTCTTCAAATGGTAATGTCTCATACCCACTTTACCGAAGTAGCCCGGATGGCTGAGGGTCAACAGAAAATACAGATGTAAGGTTTACTGCAATACAACCAGTCCTTTCATTGTATGTCACGAATGACAGGACAGGAAATATAGGTCGTCTCTTGGACAAGTAATCAATCTTTTGTTAAAAGTATTGCTGTACCATAAATCTTGTGTGTGATACAAGCACAAGATGAGTCAGCAAAGTTAGACCGAGACATGATAGAAGTTTTGTAACTGCCCATGTGGGTGACTGACCAACAAAAAGCCAGTCGGTGAATAGGACCAGTCTTCACTCTAAGAGGACTCAAGCACACCAAGACAATGATTTTGTGTCAAGGTGAGACTCTAGTCTCTACACAAAGATTATCCATTACTTGACTAACACATCAGCAGGAATGCAGGCATGAGATACAATGCCATGCTCAACTGATGAATGAATGTTTCACACAAATGTCAGTGTCCTATATCTGGAATATAGAAAATCTGTTTATTAATCTGCATTGACATGTAGATACTATTGCTGATAAACACAAACCTACACCTCTGTCAGGAATTGCTCCTAGACACATTCATATTAACAGTGCAGTAAACACAGGCATGCAGTTGCATTTACTTCGTAAATTCCATTTTCATTGTGACATTATAACAACCGTCCTTCCATCATGTAGATGAGACGAAACTGACTAATACAAATGATTACCATACAATATGTTGAAGAATCTTACAGACACTGCCTTTCCAAACTACAACATAATGCAATTGAATTGTCCTTGGATTGCTGCACTGCATATTACTTTTCCAGTGTTCCCAGATAATCTGCCCACTTCACTAAACACCACACAGAGTTGTCTCCTTGGCAGCCTTGCACTTATATAGGTGTGTTAGTACATTGCATGTGCTGCCTCTGTTGTTTCTTAGTCCGTAGAAGGTTACATAATCACTGGTTTTGTATGTTCAAATATTTTGATAAAGCAGTGCGTGTTAAAGTAAGTGGGATTTATTGTTCAGTTTTTGGTTAAGTATTGAGTTGGATATCAAGAATCATAGAAATGTCATAGTATTGACTACTATACCATTCTCTACACCACACTCTCAAGTATAAGATGTGTGTCAACAGAAGAAAGTTTTAACACCAGCAGGGCATTATTTTTGTAACACACTTTGGCATAAATACAGTCTAAAGACAGGTTCATGTGAGATCAGCTGAACACTAAAACAAACACTTCTCTCCTACTCAGCCATTCCGACACATTGAGCAGCACTTACTATTTGTCAAAGTTGATTCTGTGGTGATGCATGCCACCAGCATTACCACGACCTCCAGGATGCTTCCTGTGCTTGCCTGTTCAGATGGACGAAATAATGTTCATTATCACAGTGACATAAACAGACTTAAGCAGCTAAAACTACTCAGCACTCGGGTACATGGGATGTTGATACTCACCGATACGACCATGTCCGTGGCTGACGTGTCCTCGGAGCTTCCTGGTCTTGGTCGCCTTGGTCGGCTGTTTGGAAACAATGGATGAAGATTAAAACACCTGAACTTCAACCCTCACTGATGTGGCTTCTAGAGGTGTGAAGCTAGCTGGTTAGCAACAATTCAGAACACCGAGAAAACCTGTCTAGTCTGGCATCACGGCGGGTTAGACAGCCGGTCAACTTAAAACACTGGAGTGCAAAACTACATAAACTCAAAACGGGACACAGCAAACACATTGCAATAGTAAAACGCGCTCAGCCGGTCCAGCCCATGTCCCCGGGTACTTACATGCTGCCTAGCATTCTCAGAAGCTAGCGCTAGCTCACAGGCAGTTTTACGCGTTTAGCACAGTATTCAGGGTCGGTTCTAACATTGGCAGCAGCTACTTGTGTCACATTAATGAAGACAACGGTGGCTTCACGTTAACTCAAGCTAACCACTGGACAGAAAGCGCAGGCTAGCTGCAGCAGCCGGAGGCCAAGCTACCACACAGGCAACTGCTCACAAATCCCTGTATAATGAATAAATGTGTGTAATAACAGCCAGGAACCACGCAGCAGAGGGGACCGCTCAACAAAATGTCACCGGGTGATACTTTTCCTGGCCGAACGCACGAGGATGGACACAGATTTATCTCTAGTTCAGTGCTGAGGGCTTCACGATAGCACCTACCATCTTGGAGGAGAGTTGAAAGAGGAACGGGATTTGGAACTCACGCGGTTTTGTGCGAGATTTGCTTCCCGACAACAAAGTGCAGTGTGTCTTCTTTGGGTTTTAATGGCGATTGGTAAACCTGCTTACAGGCTCGCTACCGCCACCTACTGGACTGGAGATTGAATAAAACTTAAAACTTCTCTTATTCTGTTCATCTCCATGGTGTTGTAGCAGATTCGCCGACGAAATATTGTGTTTTATTAGATAAGCACACTCTTCATTCTTTTTTTCCACCTCTTTGCATGTGTAGCAGAATCAATATTCCAGGACTACCTCTGCTGCCAAGCAGTGCAGTATGGGTATTTTTTTTATTAAAGCATAAACCCTATACGTGTACTTCAGGTAAGGTACTGATCATGTGTGCATACAAGATGGTCAAAAGAACAACAGACACACTGTTCTACTTACATTTTTTCCTCAGGTTACTTACTGAACATCTTGATACTGATCATGAAATATTGCTGATTCTACATGTGTAAATGTAAATTTGGCAACTGTTATTCAAAGCTGACAGGACAAGGTGTATTTTTACCTCCACCGAGGACATTATGTTTTCATTTGCATTTGTTTGTTAGTTTGGAGGATTTCTCAAAAAACTGCTGAAGGGATAACCACGAAAGAATGTTGGAAGGATATGGTATGTGTCAAGGACGAACCCGTTAAATCTTGGTGCAGATCCGAAGGGTGAGGTTTAGGGATTAGGGTCAGGGGGCGGTTCTAGGAAATATTTTTTCACTTTATTCCACATTGTGAGATAGGATGTTTTTCAACATTAATTCATGAATCTTGAAAAAATCTGACATGTCAGGGTATTGATATCTATGAGTGTGTTGCACATCCAAATAAAGATTTAAATGAATTCAAATTAATTCAAATGTGGTTTGTTTTTACCTGTAGGAGTAAAGAGAGGAACAAAAGTTATTTTTATTCTGAGATGCAAAGTAAATTTCCTGTGAAACCCAAAGTAAGTATAGGATTAAAACACTTTCATTATCAAGTTAGTGTGATGCTGCATTATCTGTGGTTCATACAGGCTCAGACAAGTTAGAAGTTCATTTACAGACAGTTGCCCTTTTATTCAAATGTAAGCAAATTATTTCGAAATATAAATTTATTACAGGAGTGAACTCGGTTTATATTCTGATATCTGCTTCATGCTTCGATGGAAGAAAAGACATCTGAGCCTTATTCAACCTCATCAAAGCTGTAAGGGATGTTCTTCTTAAATCACTCAGTAATTAATCTTGTTGGAAATTTCACATGTTAGAAGTTGTATATAATTGCTGTAGTTATCTCAGAATAATGAAAATGGAATTCAAACATGTACATTTACTCAAGTACTGTACTCAATTTGAAAGTACTTTACTTAGAAATTTCCATTTTGAAGTGCTTTATATTTTATAGTTTTTACATCACTCTATTTTCCAAGAGCTAAAGCTACTAGTTCATTTTGAGATGGTGATATTATAAAATATGGTGCCTCTAACAATGTCATGTAAAGTAAAAGTAAAGCTATCCCACAATAGGACTACTGACGTCAAACCATTTCTGAAGAAACAATTCATGATGCACTTGTGACTGTCTATGAGCAGTACTGCAATGTCACAGCTGGCCGAGGTTGAATCTGCTTTCCACCAATCAAATCGTCCGTGTCACCCTTGATACTGGACACATGTAACAGTTGCATCCCTCTCATCTTCAGCTCACATCCACCGGAGGACACACTCACCTGCTTCCTGAAGCACAAATCTTGTTCTTTCTATCATTCACACTCAGGTAAGACACACTTACCATTGTACTTAATTCCTGCATTTTTAACATTCTGTTTCTACTCATCATGTGCTATGTCTATTTTTTGTACATGTTATTATCCTTCAAATTTCCCTGTAATATTTTCCTTGGTCAAATGTGCACATAAATTAATCAGAAAATCAAATTGCTCTGCTTCACCTCCTGCTTTTTTGTGCTTTTCTGTTTGTTTTGATTCCTGTATTTTGCCGTCAAACATGGGGCACACAGGAGTTTTCAAACCAGCAGCTTCTTCTGTGTTTTCTCTTTTCTCAGTTAACCCCAAGGGGCCTGATCTCCTGGAGATGACAGACCTGGTGCAAAGATGCCATGGCAACCTTCCCCAAAGGCGTGCCACCTTGTTTCCACAGGTAGGAGAGTGTAGAGCCCAGCTCTCACTGGAGGCCATGCCATCTGAGAATATTGTCTAAATCCAGAATCTTCGGCTGAGGAACCAAGTGTCCAAGTGTTACAGTGCGGAGAAAGTGGGAGAACAGTTGTTGATATTTAATTTGATTATTATTGATGAGAATGATCAATCTCATTATTTGATAGCTCTGCAGGAGTGGATTCTCTGAGATGAAAAAGGAGTCAAGTCAGTTTTACAACGGAGAAGCTGGAGCAGCTTCGCCATCATCTGAAAAACAACAAAGACAACCTGTTACCAGTGTCGCAGCTGTACTGAAGAGAATAAGGTAAATGAAATCACAACATGCAGATTGTCGCTCCACAACACATTTGTATTGAAAGGAAAAGTTGGACATTTTGGGAAATAAGCTGATTTGCTTTCCTTTGAGAGAAGAGTGATACCTCTCACATGTCTGTGCATCTTGTTAGTTAGTTTGACTTAAAGACAGAAAACACATCGAAATATCCAGCCTGACTCTGTCCAAAGGGTAATAGGTGTATTTCCAAAATAGTAAAACTGATTATGATTTGAGATAATTGACAAGACAATATTTTGTTTGTGCGATTAGAAAGCTAGACATTCTTTGTGTCGATTGATCTGCTTGAAAAATGTCAGTCAAGTCTTCATCTATTTCCACAGGGTTCATACAGAGGCCCAGAGGATTCTGGGTAATTCCTGCATACCTGTAGTGAGCCTGGAACGCCTGAACTTCCAGTCCGTCTCCTTATCGTCTTTGCAGCCTGAGGTGTCTCTGGATCGACTTCCCTGCCAAACACAAACTGAGCTTCACAATGACGTCACTATAAATCATCCTCAACAGGTAGAGACATGAAGATTTAAACATTTTCATTTGAGACAAAGACAAACAGGAGTTCTCTTTTATGATTATTTTAACTTTTTACTTTACGTCTGTGTCCTAATCTCTGCTCACAGAATGGATTCAGTCAAAACGAGCCACACATTTTAGAGATCAGAGAGGATTCACCTGAGTCTGAACCGGCAGCATTATCTGATCTCAGTCAACCAGAAACAACATCAATTTCCTGGACTGAACCGTACTCTCCTGACAGTTTTCCCGGTGAAGATCCAGAGCAGGACGCAGGCTTTGACTGTGAATCAAACCCGGATCAGTCGTATATCCTGTTTGATTGTGGATCTGATGAATGGGACCCGGATGGAAAATCGAACTCTGAAACGTTTTATTTGGATCCAGATCTGGAGCAGACCATTACGATCGTATTGGATCCAGAACCAGACACCGATCAGACCGCATCCCTGCAGCTTGAGGATGCGTCTGAAACTACATGTGAGGTGGATGTGGTTGAAATGGAGGAGAATGAAGAGCAGAGAGCTGATGTTTGCTGCTCACAGGAGGAGGCACACTCCTCCATCCATCAGCCTGAACCTGGAGATGGGACTGAGGAGGTGGAGAGTGAAGACTTCTGTGCCGTCTGTCTGAATGGAGGAGATCTGCTCTGCTGCGACCGCTGCCCTAAAGTTTACCACTCGGCCTGTCACATACCTCCTCTCATCATCCTCCCACTGTAAATACTGTGCATGTACACATATCTGCAGACTGTATATGCATTTATAAGCTGTACACCCTCTTCATGTTTGTGTTCAGTGTAATGAAGGAACACTTGATACAGATGCAAAAACGTGATCTTTTTTATGTATATTCTTTTTTACTATTATGTAATAATACAAATAAAAGACAAAATAATGCCACTGTATCCTTCAGCAAACAAAATACATAAGTATATCTCATAGATGTGGCAATCCTTGGAATGAATGAGAAAATATATTTTCTAAACTGTGAATTAACACAGTCCTGTGTGTCCTACAGAGGTGACTGGGTGTGCACGTTGTGCAGGTCCGACCAGGAGCCTGTGGAGGGCTACGACTGTGAGAACATCCACAACTGTGAGGGAATCAAACCCCCGTACACATTGTCCGACCAGGACCAGAGGGTGAGCTGTGATGCACTGGTTTGGTTTATATGCTGATGTTTGGATGAATTTTGTATTTTTTCTCATACTTCTTTATTTTGATAAACCTTTATATAACCAATGTGGGCATTAAGTTCAGTTTCCTTTCTATTTCTCATGAATAACCAACCAAGATAAGGAGGGAAACCAAATTGTCATTTTACTGATAATAACTGTTTCACAAAATTAAAGAGACGAATCACAGAAGAGAATGAAGTTACATAGGGTTTGTATAACAACAAAATTACATTGTAGTATATTGTGATTGTGCATCACTCATATGCTTCTCTGTTTCAAATCAGTTTGAGTGTGTGTGTGTATGTTTGTGTTTCCCTCTGCAGAGGTGTGAGAAGTTGACCCTGCTGTTGTACAGTCACCTGCTCAGTGCTCCGTTTCATGAACCCGTCAGTCATCTGGTCAGTCCGACAGATTTATTAAAAAAGATCTAATGCAGGATATTACCCTCATAGCAATCAATCAATTAATCAATCAAATTGTATTTGTATTGCCCATATTCACAAATCACTGTTTGCCTCATAGGGCTTAACAATCTGTGCAAGGTGCCAACTGAATAATAATCCTGTACCAATGAACTGTACCAGTACAAGTCATAATAACTAGATAATAGCCTGTACTTAATGACATCACAATGTGGTGATGTCAGTTTACAATTTAATGTCATGACAAATATTAGACCCATCCTGCATTATCAGAATACACAAGCATATATCACAAATAAAGCAAGAATCCAGTGTGTACGCATACAATTTTAAATGTATATTAGTACGACTCCTTCACCACATACAACCTAACCTTGAGTAAAAAATAATCTGTTGTAAATTCATATCATTATAAAATCATTATAATTTATCAAATACTATAAATCAAAAGGAACAAAGCAGTCTTTTAAAGCAACACTATGTAACTTTTACTAAGCAACAGCGCCCTCTGCAACAGTTCAAAATTGTAAAAATATATGGTTTAAATATTTATGTAATACAACAGGAAATGTAGCTGATTAAACTATAATACAACTTATTACATATGAAGTAATTTTATACCAACTAATTCTAGTGATTTTTATGAGGTTTTCATTGAAGAGGTTTTATGGTTTTCAATGATGAATGAGATACTGTGTAACATCAACACTTTCAGTTGGTTTTCCCTGCTCAGTCTTTACATGATTTACAAATACTGTTTTGTTACAATAAGTGAAACATGTTCAGTGTCCATACATTTGTCTGGACAGACTCCAGATTGTTAAAAACCACTTACCAGGGACAAAATAGACACTTGCTATGCTGACTTAATGTACAACTCACACAAAGTGACATCATCATGTAATGATCATAACAATCTGCCTAAAGAATAGAGAAAACACACAACAGCCTCTCGTACAATAATGTGATCTGTGACTGCCCTCCAGGCTCGAAACTACTACCAGATCATCAAGAGGCCCATCGACCTGTCGGTGATCCGCAGGAAACTGGACGAGAGCAAAACTGTGCACTACTTCAGCTCTGAGCAGTTCGTCGATGACGTCCTGCTGATGTTCAAGAACTGTGCTACTTTCAATTACGTAAGTGTGTCATAAGGATGTTGGAATCTGAGTGGATTTGCCAGTTTAATCTAATTTGATCCTGTAATCAAATTATTTCTTCAATATAGCTTGAGGGAATAAATTCCACATGTAGCATCAAATGGGGCCCGGATACTATCAGGTCAATAATTGTGGTATTTTCCACTTTGATTTGTCTATTTATAGGCACAACCAATCGGGATGTGTCTATCTGCTGGTAGAGAGTAAATCTCAAGTCAAGACATCACTAGCTCCATTTTGATTCTAACATATCCCAGTCCGAGGTCCATAGCTTGATTGGGAAGGGTTTTCAGATTAGAAAATAAAGTACCTGCCAAGCAGACAGTATGCAGACTAAATACAGCAGTTTTTATGTGTTTTGTTGATGCACACTATATTGTCACCATTTTATTTTCATAATGAGCTCATGAATTCTCGAGTTATGGCCATATATGTATTTTTTATGAAGTCATACTGACCTTAACCTTATAGACCACCAAATCCCAATCAGTTCATCATTGGGTCCAAGTGGACATTTTGTTTTGCCAGATTTGCCAGAATTCCCTCTGGGTGCTTCTAATATATCATGTTCACAAAATATATGAGCTCACCGTGACCGTGACCTTTGACCCTTTCTCAGTAAAAATGTGATCAGTTCATCTTTGAGTCCAAGTGAATGTGTCTGAAGAAATGACTTTGAGGTGTTTCTATGTATGGACATGTGGATGGATTGGACAAACCGATAATATATCTTACCTCCAGTCATTACTGACAGAAAGCCATTCAAATTTAATTTAACTCCTCTCTCTCTCTCTGTGATGTGCAGCCAGACTCAGAGGTGGCTCAGGCCGGGCGAAACCTGGAGGTGTTCTTCTTTAGCAAACTGAGGGAGATTTTTCCTGACAGGACGTTCCCGACGGCCAGCCAGGACACAGTGGACGCCGCTCGTCTCCGCTGGCTGAGCAGGAAGAGGAAGGAAAACTACAGGAAGAGGAGACACACGTTTAGTGGGAAAAAATATTATCTTTAACTTAACATTGTTGTGTTAAAGCCTTTTGTACTTTTATTTTTACATGGAGAAATGCATTTTTATGGGGAACCAATAACATGTGTGTCAGATATTTCCACAGATTTGCAGGTATGAGAAATTTTTGGCAAATTATTCACATTAGTTTAAAGGCAGCAGAGCGATGCGGTGGTGAGCACAACTACCTCACAGGTTCAAATCCCAGTTTGATCCTACAGTCCAAAGACATTGGGATTAGGTTAACTGAATATTCTAAATTGTCTGTATGTGTGTGCGAATTGTTGTTTGTCTTTGTAGCCCTGCGATATGGTGGCAACCCGTCCACCTCCCCCAAATGTCAGCTGGGATTTGCTCCAGCTCCCCCAGCGACCGTCAAATGATAAACTGTGTAAATAATGATAGGTGATTAGGGTGATGACTAGACATCTCGTCTCATGTTACTTTTTGTGATGTAACTGACATTGTTCTTTAACTCTGTGAAAATTAAACGAGGGCCTCAGACAACACTATGTAGGTGGTCGGTTATACAGGTATAATACCTGGTCTTATAACCATTGAACCAAGGTTCTTATATGTTTTATAATTAACACAATTTCCAAACAGACAACTGCTTGTTTAGGGGTAGAGGTTCTGCCACAATATACAGACGTGTACGTTGCCCCCAACTTTGGAGCATGACACCTTAACTTGAAGTGGCAAAGTGTTTGGCTTCTTTTCACGTTTTGTCAGCTATTTGTCACAGTTATAGCAGAAACAAGTTGAAATGATGTGGAGAGAAATACTTCAATTCATGCTGAGTGGAAGTTTGTATTGTTTTCCAACATCAAGGTGAAACTGGGAGGATACTACTAATTAAGAGTTTCTGATGACTTTGACTTACACATTTTTAAAAGCAGTTTAAAGTAAATATGCGTCTCCACTGTTTTGCCATTATTACACACAACAGCCACCAGGGGTCATCTTTGTGTTTTTTTCCACATCCACAACAACTTCAGCATGTCCCATTTCTGAACAACTGATCAACACTGTCGGAGATTATTCAGATTGACTGAAGAACAAAGGAGCCTTGATAAATATGAAGTCAGTTGGAGGTCTGTCTCAGTGTGGACACAATCCGTAGGTAAAACTGACAGGTTTTCTTTGGAATTAACTCGCTGCTTGAAGTCAACCACCTGAGTGATACAGTGAGAAAATTAACATCTCTCCTTCATAATTAAACTTTTATCCTCATTTCCATTAAGTTTACATTTTAGATATGTCTACTGGCCAGGACAGCACAGGGTATAACTTTACCAAGTGCATTAAAGGTCCCATTTTGTAGAAAGTAAGTTTCTGTTTTGATGACAAAGCAGGTGCTACATGAATACTGTGAAAGTATCAAAGCACTCAGTCCATGGAGGAATGCCCACTCTCCGTGGATTGGGTGCACTGCACAAACTGCTTTAAAAAGCCATCAGGGCTTCTGTAACTTGAGCTGCTGTCAGACATGCACTCCGCAGTTCCTCCTCCACCTGACCGCCTGAAGTCCATAGAAATCCAGGATAAGTCGATCTGTGAGCACAGCAGGGGATCCCCCGCTGGATTCACCACGAGTGAGTGGGGGGGGGGGGTTGAAGATGCTTCTAACACGAGACAGTCGCAAAAGTGAAAAAAACTATTGTCTGAAGACATCGAAAAAAATGTCAAGAGAGTTTGTGGTGATAAGAGCTGACAATGGTGTCAGTGGAGTTAATACGCCACTTCCTGCCTCTGCCTGCTCCACCTCTCGCCTGAATAATGCAGAGGATTTGTTGCTGTTGTGAACACGTCTGTGCAGAGAACCTCCTGATGTGTTGTGAATGTGTGAAAAGCAAACTGTGGAAAGCCAATTCTCCAGATTTTACGTAGGTCATGTCGGAAAGCGACGTGACTGTGTTGACTAATCTGTGTTGTTGTGACATCACACGTCGTCACTGCCTCAGCTGCCTCCAACATGGCCCACATGGACCCACTGTGGTTTCTCTGATCTCTATTAGGGACTTTTATTTTTTTTGTTTGGCCTCCAACAATCTTTTCAGATTTGAATCTTTTTTAACATTTTTCTTCTACTGATCGTTTGATTGCTTTTGTCTCAACTTTCCCCTGTTTTAACTCGTGTGTCACTTGAAATGACAAACAGATGTTGTTATGGCTGCGTGTGTGGACTGCAAACGTGCTTACTCACAGTTCAGGTTTGATATCCATCGCCTGGAGTCTGAGCTCTGAAAAGAGAACAAGCTGCTTGAAATGTATTTCTCTGTAGCTGGTTCCCAGGCAAAACATATTTCATATAGTGTATACAGTCTTCCACTCTTGATGTCCCCGCTGCCTTTTCACCAACCTGCCTGATGTCCCCAATGGTTTAGGATTCTATGGTCCCACATGCTCCCCTGGTCTACCTTTACAAACAGAAGACAGCCTCTGGGTCTCTGATTGGATGACGAACACAAAATGCTCTGTTCTTGTTAAAACTCTATAGAGAGAAATGTTAAACTATTTCAAGATGTTCTCTAATAGATGTTATAATATCTCTAAATTGAAACACATGATCAAAGAGGAGATTAATATAGCTGCTACCAAACTAAACAAAGAAACATTGTTTTTAATACGACTATTCAATAAGAAATCAAAGGTAGGACATACATAATGCACATAAAATGGAACAAGTATAACAAGCAATTAATATAATATGAATCTTTTAAAATGTGTGTTTGTAAGAGAAGTATAACCCAAATAAAAAAAGAAAACTATCATACACCATTTAACGTGTCTGGATTTCAGTAATGAATAATAACAAGAAATGTTGAAAATGATTATATATGTTCTAAAATTCAATGTGACAGTGAAATTCTCCCTTAAAGCACGTTGACACCAACTGGACCACAATTCACTTCCTCACTGGCTCCACTTCAGAGGCTGCTGCTGCTGCTCAGCTTATATCATCCAGTCTGGACAGTAATGTCCCTGCAGGAAGACACAAGTCTGCCAAGTGTCTCACAAACATGACTCACATGATACACCAGAACAATGTTGTTTAAACACTTCAATAAAATGCTGTTCTGTAAAATGATCAACTGTTTGTTGGGTTGTGACCAGGATTAACACACATACTTGATTTATCTGTTTAAATTTGGCGTGCACTTGAATATTTCCATTTTCCATTATACACTTTAACTCTATTATATCAATTTGACAACTTTTACATTGAACTGATGCAATAAAGTTACACAGACAGTTAATATGTAATTGAAAAACATACTGTCACAGTTTACAGCATAATTATTTTTTGAGCGTATGGCACTCTCTTAACGGACCTCCTGCCACTGAATTTGTACTTTTGCGTTTGATGATCAAAGTATATTTAGTTGCCAACACTATACTTTAGTCAAAACCTTTACACTAATCACTTTTTGCAAGTGATTATTTATATAGTTTTCTGTTGCTGCTTCTACTCAAGTAAAGTGTCTCAATACAAGAAAAACAGAGACGTTGTTGATACTGGCAAACTTCTCTACCCTAGAATGGGCCCTTTATATTGAAATACTTATATATGCATCAGAAGTGGCCTTGTTTTTCAAAAGTCGTCCGAACTAGACAAACTAAAGGGGAGGGTTGGAAGGGGAGGGTGAGGTGACGGGTATTCAGCTGCAAAATTCAAATTCACCACTAGATGTCATTACATTCTACACACTGAACCTTTAACAATGATATATAGATATATTTTTTTAAGTGTTCCAGGACATTCTGTTCTTCCAAGATTCAGCTCGGTGTAATTTGTCAGACACGAACAGTTCATACTTTCATCCACTTTGTTCAAAGTGCTTTTCTGTGTAATATAATCCATTAGGACACCTACAGCATGAGTGCTCTTACTCTGCGAAGGAGGCCAAATGGACAAAATCTGCTGCAAAAACTGAAAAAAGCCACTCTGGTTTCACCATAAACACTCTATAGTGTCTTTGATTTATGTGTATGTCCACTAGGATCTCAACATTTTCAGCTATTGAATGAAGACTACTGAAGAAAGATTAGAGGGGGAGCTTTTAAGGGCCAGCGGCAGCAGCAGCAGCCCTGTGGCTAATGTTGAGAGAAAATAGGGGAAATTGACCATGAGACGTTATCAAAGGGAGGTTTATGCCGCGCTTGTGTCTTTTAAACCCACTTCATTCAGGCCAGTAAACCTCAGTCACATGTCTGCTCTTTCTTTTTCTTTTCCTTCTCCATTATCCCCCCCCCCCCCCATCCCGTTTGTAATGATGTTTCATTTAAGAACATCAAAAGCTCCCATGTAGCTCATCTTACTCTGTCTGAAGCTGGGTGAATCACTAACGCACATGAGCAGCGGGAAAAGGTTTGCTCAGCTGCTTTGAGAACGTCAGCGTCTGCTTTAAGTGAAGACCCACACATCTAATGCTCAGACCAAACTAAAGAGCAGGCACCAGCTGCGATGAGACGACTGATGTGTTCCATCCATCTCATAAGAGTGTCGTCACTGTGGAGCAGTTCTTTTAGATGTACACTTACTCCACAGTGCCTGCCCACAGTGTTATTTAGGGCCATTAAGACACATTTCCCCGCTCAGAGTCTGATAAGTTGTTGCATTAAACCGTTATTTTCTTGAATTATCGTGTCTGGGAGCAGAATAAGTG
Organism: Hippoglossus hippoglossus; assembly: GCF_009819705.1. NCBI lineage: Eukaryota > Metazoa > Chordata > Actinopteri > Pleuronectiformes > Pleuronectidae > Hippoglossus > Hippoglossus hippoglossus. Next base: position 19,916,043 of record NC_047156.1, read on the forward strand.
CATGCTGTATTCTTTGGACAGTGTTGAGAGCACAGCTGGTAGTTTATTACAAACTCCTGCAGATAAGATGTACCACATTAAAACTTAATGATAAAACTTGATCTAAGTATAAGAAGTTGGCTCTGTAAAGACACATTTAACCATATTTCTGATTGTATCTCTGTGTAAAAGCTCTGGGATATAACCCTGAAAGAAAATAATGTTTACGCTTCATTTTTCAAATCAAATTAAAAAACATTCTTGATCCAAAGACAGAGACTTGGATGCTTTTAAAGAGAAAAAGAATAAGCTGCATACAGCAAAACAGTCACGGTCATTTCGTTTCATAATTTTCAGCTATGGAAATATTTAGAAACATCTCCTCTGATGCCCAAATTTGGGAATTAATCTGTATATGAGAGAATATGAGCAGAAGAAGAAGAAGAAGAGGAAGGAGCCCTGGGGCCAAATAAGAATAAAAACATAGGGTGTCACTTTATAGATCCGGCCTGTGCCTGGTACCTCAGGTCAGTTCAGAGCAGTCACATTTTCAAAATGTTTGTATGAAGTGGAAGAAACAGTTACCAATCTGTTAATGATGATCAGACTGTCCCTGCTGCCCTCGCTCCTCTCATCTCTCCGACCCGAGTGCAATGCATGATGGTAGATGTCAGTGACCATCAGTTGTACACTATTTTTCATGATGCATTATGGGAAACTTTAAGTGTATAGAGGACTATATAGTGATTAGTGAGTGATTTCAGACACAGCCAGACTAAATACACAGGGGAGGCTGCTGGGATAACTGAACACATGTGAAACACATGTGGAACAGGTGGAGTCTGTCACACTGGCGGGCGAAAGGACAAAGACAGGAGGTAAAACAAGAGAGACACACAAGGACAGGGGTTTCAAAATAAACAAAACAAACTTGCATTTATAAGAAACAAAGAACTCAAAGTGCAAAGAAAGACAAATAAAAAAATCTAAATAAACAAAATAAGGTCCAAACACAAGCAAATACAGAGTTAATAAATAAAAAGTCAAAAAAAGTCTTCACAAAACATCCATACATTTTAAGTCTCAACTAAAGTAAACAAAACTAAATTAAACTAAGCTATGTTACTGTATGTCACTGGAGAAAAAAAAGGCTACAAATCTAATTCCAATGACTTTGAGTAAGAGTAACCATTTAGTTTTGAAATGGCATCTCCTTCCTGGCTTGCAGCCATATAGAAATGTCTCCAACATAACTTTTCCCATGTCATACATGGCAGATAATCTCGCTTCACAGAATAAACAGAAACCTTCCAGACAGATTCCTGCTGCACAGACGTTATGTAATGATGCTGATGATGTGCTGTGGTGCCCTTTGATGTTGATTTGTTGAAGTTCCTTGTCTGTGTGTGTGTGTGTGTGTGTGTGTGTGTGTGTGTGTGTGTGTGTGTGTGTGTGTGTGTGTGTGTGTGTGTGTGTGTGTGTGTGTGTGTGTGTGTCTGTGTGCAGCTGGTGAGAATAATGTGTTTCTTGGTGGGCACATGACGTCGTCCCATGTGAAAGCCACTCCACAGCCACGTGTTGATCAGCTCAGGGGAAACGGTTTCTGTGCCTGATTAAAAGCTGCTATGGATGGCTGCCTCTTCCACCGTGTGCTCACCTTGGAAGTAAAACACAGGAATTCGGTTCTTCCTGTTTGCAGCAGGACTGATCTGTCCTTTTAAAGGTTTTGACGAAGAGAGGAAATACAATTTATATTAACATTCTCGCATTGATGGAGGGTATTGTTTTTCTGATCCGAAGCGCTTGCAGCTGAGGTCATCAAGTATTTCAAGGCTGATTAAAATTCTTGCTTTAACTGTCTGGGATTAGTTCTGATTGGGACAAGCACATTTTAACCAATGCTCAATATTAATCTGTGTTTTTTCAACATTCCCCTTTGTTCTGATGAGCGAGTCACAGCGTTTCTGTGGCGTGTTGGAGATTTCAGTCCTCAGCTGAACTCCAAAAGCATGAGGTTATCTGGTACCAATTATTTTTACCTCATGCAAACTGATTTGCAGGCTATAGGATATCTAAACATCTCTGAATGGAAAGAGTATAATTTGGTAAACATTACAAAAGCCCTGCCATGTCGTGCATTGTAAATGGATTTGGACGCACACGTTGTGGTCAGGTTGTTTTCATTTCATCGTTGCTGCTTATGTTTTAGTATGTAAAGGTCCAAATCTTTTTATCCTAAAGTTAACAAAAGAAAAACACGCCATAAAAGGAGATGGAAACATTTGTCTCTCCTAAATTGACTGACATGTTTCTGATGCATTGACTAACATGTTTTAAATGTGTGTCCAAACTCCTAAAGCCTTGTTTACATTCATTTTCTTTAAAAAGGATTAGGACATGGTAATTGAATCAAATAAAATCTTTAGTTTTTTTTTAATCCAACCATTATAATTATAAAGAAACTATGTGAATACTCTAAAATAGTTTTGTGATTACCATCAGGACACGTGCAGCCAACCCATGACAGCCATTGCTCAGGGTGGAGGTACAATGGAAGACTTTCGTTTGCAGGAAGGTCGTTGACTTTGCACGCAAACAGATACAAGATCAAGTGAATCCAGTTTGGAAATGGGCCCAAATGCTCAGGACGAGAACACGAGAGGGGCAAAAACCTGGTTGTAATTTAAAGAATATTTGTTATTTTATTGGCTGACGTTAGTGTCTGTGAAATTGAAGCTACTGCACGATGATTTATTGGCTGTATGTGCCACATTTTGTGTGGTGGCTGAAGCTGAAGGAGATGGATTGCTTGTCTGAGTCGACTCAGTATGATGTCTGGAGTATGACTGATGCTCTAATCAGTGTTTTTTTTTTATTGCTGGCCTTCTCATGCTATTGCTTTTACACTGTGCCTTGACTTCACTATATCGCTTCAGCCGGGTGAATTGTGACCGTGCGCTTGATAGAGTACGTAATTGAAGTCATCAACATTTTTTCCCCATCGTATCACTGCCTTGGCTTCATGAAAACACATTGGCCAATTTCAATTAAATTGACTTTCCTTGAAGCAAGAACATTATCATCACTGAGATCAGCAGGAAGTTACTAGATCTAATTACAGAGAGGTCAACAAGCCCTCCACCACCCGAGGAAAGAACGATCCAGTTAGTTTTATTTCACCTGGATGAAAAACACATTTTATGGAAGTTTGGACTGGAGTTTAGTTTTTAGGCAACAGGTGTGACTTAATACAGGCATCGAGTCACTGTAGACGTTTTCAGCAATAAGGCAATGATAAAAAAATCAATCAATCAAATTGTATAGCCCATATTCGCAAATCACAATTTGTTTCATATGGCTTAACAAGGTCCAAGGTCCTTAACCCCTATTAACAGTAAGAAAAAATTACGAAAAAAAACCCAAAACGTATTAACAGGGGAAAAAAAACGTAGAAAACTCAGAGAAAGACACATGTGAGCGATTTGTTCTTGAAATCTCATTTATTTTCTTCAACATGGCCCTAATACTCGTCATTATCTCCCTAATACTCGTCATTATTTTCCACTAACCTAATACATCATTTCAAAATTTCTTTTAAACAAACGTAAGTATAATTTGTGGGTAGTAAATATCAGATAAATACTTTAAAAATATTAATTTGAATTAGTTTCACATGATAATTTTGACTCACCATATTTTTTTTCCATATTTGCCATTCCAAAAGTTTATCAGTTTATTGTTCTCTTTTCGTGTAAGTAATGGGCCTCCATAGTTTTACTCTGTAAATGTCCATAGTTACTGTGTTAAAGCTTGAACAGCACAATAGGTTCAGTCACTCATGACCTCTGAGTAACCTCGGGTGGAAGAAAGCAGAAAAGAGTGATAAAGAGGCACGAGAGAGCGAATAAAGGAGGAAAAAAAGATGGATTAAGGGGTAAAAAATAGGAAGGGTTATATTCAGTATGTTCAGTGCAGACGTGGGAGAGAAAACAGAGACAAGAGAGGTGTGAGACAGAGTAAGAGAGAGAGAGAGAGCGCTTGGCACACAGTCAGAGCGCTTGTTTCTCCCTCCTCCTCCTCCTCTTCCTCCTCCCTCCTTCCTCTGGCTTTAAAATGTGAAACAGCCCTTTGAAGAGGAGGAGAGGGGGGCCGTCCTGCACTCCCATCCAGCCTGGACTGTAGGGAGCGTTTAGTGTGCTAACCCAGATACCAGACACAACACAGAGCCAGAGAGCCAGCTGAGGACCTGACAGAGCACAGGCATGAACGACATCAAGCTGGCCCTGCTGGGACGCCAGGGGGCTGGGAAATCAGGTGAGCGGCTGCAAGTGGTTCTTATTCCAAACAGCTACAGAAAATAAATACCTGAGGATCCCCAGATTGTACATGTGATGCAGTTTACTTTCTTTGCCGTGCAGTCAGTTGTGTTTTCCAAATGTTATTCTTGTCTTGGAAAGTGTTTTATACAGTACAATAAAACATATTTTTGGCTTTTACTTATTTGTTTGATTAAAAGAAAGTTAAAAAAATTAGTAAGCCTGCAGTAAATTAACAGGATCTACTAAATTTGGGGTCAATTAAGTTTAAGATAATGTCTTAAAAGAGGAATGTTTTGTTTTCCTCAAATTTGGTTATCATCTTAAATGTACAGCATACTCTTCTTTGATAGAAATGATAAGGTTCCATTTCAATCATGAAACTAATTAAGATTTGTCAATAATTATTATTGACCAATTTGAAGGTTTTTTTTTGTTTAATCGATTAATCGAAGTTCAGTTCAGTTCAGAATGCACAAATATTTCATTTTAATAAAATAACAAATTGTACATTGGAGAAGCTGTGATTAGAGAATGTTAGAGGACATTTGTCTGTTTATCAGCTAATCAATCATTCAACTAATTATTTGAACTCTACCTGACATTCGCTTAATTTACTGAGGACAACTTGACTATTTTCACTATCGACTGATCTGGTGAATATTATTTTTGATTAACTGATTCATTTTGTGGTCCTTGAAATGTACAAAAATAAATGACAATCACTTCTGAGAGTCCAAAGTGACATATTCAAATGTATTGGGTAAAACTTTAAAAATGATATGACAGAGTGGCAGCAAAGTCTCCAACTCTGTGAAGCTGGAACACACTGTTTCATATTGTCAGTGTTTTTGCCTGATAAATGAGGGAAACTATTACAGATTATATTTCGGTCAATCAGATAAACAATTAATCAACTAATCAATTCAGATTGATTAGTTGAGGCACTTCAGTGAAGTTGAATTCTTCGAAGTGACTCCCACTTTGCAAGATCTCCAGAGATTTTTACTTCAATACACTACAATCCCAAAGGCAATTTGGTTTGAAGAAATTAAAGAAAGACCAAAAAAACAAGATATAGACATGCATGGAAAAATATCTAATAAAACAGTACTTTGCATTGAGCTAAAAGTGCAATATCTTTAAAAAAAAATGTAAGTACAAAAAGTCATAATAAGTTAATACATAAATAAATAAATGTAACTTCCCAGTCTGAACCATGTTGATATTGGTCATACACTGGAAAACACCAGAAGTTACTATATCTTCTCCTACCATTCTAAAAGGACAGATCTTTAGATTAACTTGGTTTTAGAGAGACGTGAAACATGGCATTTTATTTCTAACGACAAATTCTAGATCTCACCTAAAGACAAAAGTTAATTTTGACAAAGAAAAAGTATGACTTATTACCACCCTTTTAAGAGCATCCACTCCTTTTCTTGCCTGGACATCACTAACGGTTGAGGGTTACATTTTTCCTGTAGTAACAAACTCCACCTCTTCTTTTCACTGAGCTTTGGTTTTGTTTTTGCATAACCATGAGGAAACTATAGTTTATTGGCTCCATTCACTGAGGTTTAATTGAAATAATGAGCTCATTTGTGCCTCCAGAGAATCTCTGCCTCTGTTATATTCAAACTCATCTGACACAGCTGATTTCATTGTTGGAGAAGGGAAAATTCGATGCATCCGTATATGCAACAAACCAGTCTGCTGTAGGAGATCTAAAATAAACTGCCTGTGGTTTTGTTTATGTTGTAATTACATAGATTAACCCTTTCACTGACAAGTTGCAGGGAAAACAGCTCAGTACTTTTTGCGTTGTCCTGCAAACAGACAGAAAAACCAACAATGAAAACACAACCACCTGTCCTTGAACAGTATTTTTTGTCCAAACAACCTCCCGGGTGTCCCCCAGCTTATTTTACAAGACCTGTGACGGTTAATGTGAGCGTCCCTTCACTGTAGTGAAAGTCACTGAGGGGTGCTGCATGCGGTGCTGTTGCATATATCAGTGTTCAGTCACTGTGATTTAAGACTGCCCGGCTCTAAGAGCTTCATAAAACAATGGGACGTCTCCATTCTCACATCCTGACAGTGAAGCAGAGCTGTTACTGTGGTGATGTGTTGGCCTCTGGACGCTGTGTGTGCTTCATGTGTTTCTGCTCCCTGCTCTTCTGCTTGTTGCCTTCAAATACATCAGTTGATCATATTAATACTAATACTAATAACAACACTACTAATAACAACACTACTAATAACACTAATAATAATACAAATACTACTACTACTACTACTACTACTACTACTACTACTGTGACTACTACTGCTACTAATAATGATAAGACACTGTATTTATATAGAATCATTCCATAGTTACAAGGTGCTTTATAAGTTAAAAATAACAAATTGAAGGCAAACAATAGGAAACAATAAGAATCAATTAAAAAGCAATTTGAAGATCGCACAGGATTAGAGCACGGATACCGATACAGATGAGAACAGAGTGAAAACAAGAACAGTTTAAACTTTATAAAATGATTAAAGTCGTCAGTAAGATCAGAACAGGGAGAAAGCTCACCTATGAAAAAGTGTCTCTCAGAAAGTTTCCCTGACAGTAAAGGCCCGGTCACCTTTGGTCCCCAGCCGGGACTGTGGGCAGTACCTTCGCTCAGGGCATGTATCAAAAGATCTTTAAAATCAACTCTCAAATTAACCGGAAGCCAAACAAGAGAAGCTTAAATCTGAAAAACATGCTCTGTTTTAGTGAGGGGACTTGAATGAACTGAGACTTATGCAGACTCTGTTGGCTCAGGCAGGTAAGGAGAGAATTGCGGTAATCCAAAGGAGGGGAAATTAAAGCGTGAATGAGAATCTCTAAATTTCCTCTGTATAAAACATGATGATCCAGTATGAAGACGGCTCAAAAAGAATTCCTACTGTGTCTTTAAGTGTTGTTTTCCAGCGTGCATGCATGGTTAATGTGCCATATCCACATTTGAATTTCCCCAAGAATAACCTCTGTATAATCTCTCCAGAGGGCCGGGTCCACCATCCACCACATGCACTTCAGAGTTTAGCAAGTGAAACTTCAGCCTTTTAATTGAAACTGATTGTCTGTGGGAGCAAAAGTGGCCGAGGCAGTCGTTTTTCAGTGCAGTTGTCTGGAGGCGAAGCAGAGGGGGGAAATACAACCTTTCAGTTTGCCAAATATGCTCGCTGAGGTTCCAGCTAAGCTATGCATTACTTTTCTGTAAGGCTACAGTTTCCCCTCTGCAATCCCAGAGACTGTTGGCACCATGGTGTGTCTGTTGCTGCCGCCACCTGTGAGGGAAGAGAGTGTAATGATGCCATGGTTCATTTTCTGGTTTTTCTTTTCCATCATTTCCTGCAGCTGTCCTTGTGCGCTTCCTGACCAGACGCTTCATCGGCGAATATGCCTCGGACACCAGTAAGTGTTTCCAGATTTGATTAAATGGTTCTGTAATGAGTGGTGTTGTTGGATCCGGAGAACAGAGTTTATCTAAATTTCACTTGAGCATTATTGGGCTTCAACGAATATATTGTAATTTTGTGGAATATGTCCAAAAATGTCGAACTATTCCTTTAGAGTCAGGGATTCCTTCTTGGCATCATTTCAAACCTCAACTCCTGTAAATATTATCAAAATCCAAGGACACAAATTCCAATACCAGCACTTCTCAAAGTTCTTTCATACACTCATCAAATACAAACCACACAGATTATTTTGATTAATGTGGAATTGTGACATGAATCAATTGTTTGTTATATAATTATTACGATAATTGTTACTATATGTTTGACTGTTTCCTTCCCCATCACAGATTCCCTGTACCATAAAAGGCTGTCCATCGATGGCAGGCAGCTGAACCTGGAGGTTTTTGACCCCTGCTCTCAGGTACAACACATCTTCAACCCATCTAGGCTATAACCCATCCAAACATTCAGATAGTTCATCATAAGTAAATTGAGCTTTTTATTAAAAAAGCAGAACTACAGTGGATCTAAAAACTTTCCTGTTTTGAGTTCCTTGGTTTCCTCCTGCATTTGTGTTTGTTTTTTGTTGTGTCAGTACTTGGTTGTTTCGCGAGGATTTGTTTGTGTTGTGAATATTTGGTCATGTTGTATTTAGGGGTGTTGTAAGTATTTGTTTGTGTTGTGAGTATTTAGTCATGTTGTGAGTACTTGGTTTTGTTGTGAGTTTTGTTGCGTTGTGAGAATTTAGTTGTGTTGTTGTGAATATTTAGTTGTGTTGTATTTGGATTTGTTGTGAGAATTTAGTTGTGTTGTTGTGAGTATCTAGTTGTGTAGTATTTGGTTGCGTTGTGAGTATTTTAATGTTGTGAGTATTATTATCTTGTGAGTATTTAGTTAAGTTGTGAGAATTCATTGTTGTTGTGAGTATTTGCAATGCATTTTGTATTTGCCGCTCATGTTTTGTGAAATGTTTTTCTCCATTTGTATGTGGTGTGTCTATTTGCACGTGTTTTGTTTTATTGTGGTGCGTTGAGCTCCCAGGGCCAAGAGTTTATACACTCCAAGTCAGGTGGTATTTCCAGAATCCATTCAGCTGTAGTGGAAACATAATAATTTCAGGATTTCACAGAGCCATAATAAAACACTGGCTGGTTTTCAGTTTGCTGGGGAAGCTGCAGCACAATAACGTGACCTTGACTGAACCGTGGTCAGGTGTTTACGTTGGCCCGGCATGTGTGCGACTAAAGCAGCACTTAAAGTTGTGAATCCAGAGGGTTTATGGGAGTATCCTGAGGCAACGTGCACCAGTGGTCCTTTCTTTGAAGAAAAGAGCCTTGTAACCTGCTCACTCCTCCTTGGACAACACAAAAGACCTGAGAGGCTTTTTACTAGGAAGGTAGTATTTTATTGAAATACCCCGAGGCTCAGCAGAACAAGAGCTGATCATTGTCTCTGCCGGTGAAACTCACTGTAACAAGGAGTCAGAGTCCTGCCCTTCTGACCTGGACCGCATAAAGGACGTATGAAGTCAATTAAGATGGAGGGATGAGTGGGTTTTTACAGTGCAGCGCAGGAATCCCTGTTTGAGGGCTCAGACATGTCTTTGAGCCTCTTGTCCTGTTTATTCCACCTCAAGGTCACTAGAAGTGTCCACAGACATATTTCCTCTGACTCTTTTGGTTTCTGGCACCATTGATTTTGCTTTCACCAGGTACCATGGGCACTCTTCCTCTGTTTGCATGACCTCCACATCACCATGTAAATCTTACAGTGGTTAGTTTATAATGTCTAATTAGTCCATCACTTGTGTACATTTTATTATTATTTTATTACTGCCGCCACTGAGGTAATCTTTTTGTTTTGTCTGCTATTTAGCAGGATTATGCAAAAAACGTATTGAGGGATTGCCATGCGACTTAGTGGAATGATGTGGTATGTGTCAGTGAAGAACTCATTACATGCTGAATCATTTCTTTCTTGAAATATGTAAAACTAATGCAGTCTTATACAACAGTCCTGCAACAACCCCCCCCTCTCATTCCCAGAGTTCAGTTGCAGAGATGTGTTGATTCAGTGTTGTGGTCATTTTGGAGGCTGTAGTTTGTGGTAGTGTGGACACGTTTTTCTAATATTTTGTCCACCTGATTTACACCGATGAGGGAAGGCTGGATAAGAAAAAAAACCTCTGGTCAGTGTGATTCCAGAGTAAAAGAATGTGTTGTCTTTTGCAGAGCTCGGAGGCCAGGTGTATTCTGGAGGAGCCGGTGGACTGGGCCGACGGCTTTGTGGTGGTGTACAACATCAATGATCGCACTTCCTTCATCGACGCCAAGGACATCCTGCGGCAGATTCGGGAGGATCGAGTCGACCACTGCAAGGGGTCAGTAACAGCCCAGTGAGGGTATTTTACTATGGGGCAACTCAAACCATAGAAGAAAAACTGGAGATCCATATATATAAAAACAATTTTGGTGCTTGGTCTTAGAAAGTTGAAACATTGTGGATCAGAGCGCTTTCCAGTAAGTGTGAGGATGCTTCGACACTGCAGGCGAACATGAAGTGTGTCCTTCACTGAGGCTTTATAGTTTTTACAAGGAGTTCCACAAAATTTGCCAGTGACCTTGGTGCCAAATTGGGCTTAAAATGTTCAGATTTGGGTTAAAAACCATAAACAGTTCTAGAAAAGTGTTTGTCTTATTTTTTTGATTAATTTTTTTGCCATTTTGAATTTATACAAAGGATTTTCAAATTGTTTATATGTGATGATTGTCCGTTTATCTTCTTCAAATGAACAAGAAATGCTAAGTATTCACGCCCCAGATGGGAGCACTGTAAACACCATAGGAAAACAGAACAATAGTATGGGTGCCCTACTTTCCCTTTAATGGGGATCCTCATGCAGTTTTGAGTTTGAGGAATGCTGGGAATCCTGACCAGCTCAGACAAACTGATAAAGGATTCATGGAGACGAGTGAGGGACTCGCAGCAAACCAGTCATTAAGTGAAGGTAGTAAACAAGTAGTATTTAAGAGGAAGAAAGAGTATAGAGCATTTATAATTAGAGGATAGCACAGAAAGGAGGCTATTAAAGCCAGTGATGGTCAATGATAAACTGAGAGAGGAGAACAGAAGAAAAATGTGTTGGTCTGTTATTGTTATTGTTGATCAGCAAAACAAGGATATAAATATAAAGAAGTAAAGAATAAAACTAAAAATAGTATTAAAATAATGTAAATATACATTATGTGGATCTATTGCTTTATATTTATATTTTGCCACCATTATGTGAGAAAGAATTTACTACCTAAATGTTGTAATTCAGTATTATATATATATCACTTACTTCACATTTCCCTTTACATCGACTCATTTATCACTCTGTTTCAGGGAGATGGAGGTTCCTGTGTGTCTGGTGGGTAACAAGCAGGACCTGTGCCATGCCAGGCAGGTACTTGAGGACGAGGGCCGCGGCCTGGCGCAGGAGAACCACTGTTACTTCCAGGAGGTGTCGGCGGCCGAGAGCTACCAGGACATCGCCAACCTCTTCACACAGCTCATCCGACAGGTGATGGAGCACCTGAAGTACAGAGCTGACCGGCGACGCTACAGCGGCTCCAAGTCTATGGCCAAACTCATCAACAACGTGTTTGGCAAGAGGAGGAAGTCGGTGTGATGGCTCCAGTGAAGCCTGTGGACCATCAGCTGGAGGGACGGGGATGTTGTGTGTGTGGATCCATGATAAAGGGAACCAACCGAGAGGTTATGTACTGTTTGGGAAACCTGTTGAGTATAGACACAATGGTTAGACCCCAACGTTTTGTTCAGTGAGCAACATGGATGGTTGGTGGGAAGGTTTGGATGGTGTCGGGCCTGCCACTGACAAAACTTTAAGAAAATGACTTGTACACACATGTGGAAACTTGTTATTAAGTTGGGATAAAAGAAAGGAGTAATTACGTTGTTGTGATCAAAACAAAGAAGATCATTATTGAATAGGGCAGTGGCCCCCAACCTGAAGGATGGGACCCTCAGATGGACTCACATGATGATTAAATGGTCATGCAGCAGTAAAGCAAAACACACATTTTCCTATTCAGTATTTAAAAATACATCCAAAACTAGAAGTTCGAGACCCAAATGTCTCCTCATTAAACCACATTTAAATTCACTAGTCAATTGATTCACCAAATTATACACATTCATGAATATCAGTTCCCTAAACATGTCCGATTTTTTCCAACAAGATTCATGGATTATTACCTCGGAAATCAACGAAACTTTTGAACAACGCCAGCAAAGTTTAAAAAATCACTGGATTTTTACCAAAATGTAACGCCCTCTTTCTTGATCCATACCACATCCTTCCACCAAGTTTCTTGCTTACAATCAAACCAACAAAACAGCCCAAGAAGATAGACGGCTGCTCTCCACTTATGATCTGTGGCTTCTTTATTTCTCATGTTAAACCAGTAACAAACTCTTCAGACAATTCCTCTGTTCCTCTTGAGACACATTATAAAGGCAGACGTCTGATGAGCCACTGATGAGCCACAGCCTCCCTCGCCTGTGTTCTCACAGTTTGTTATACTGCAGCACCACGCTGACTGAACATGTCGACACGTCACATTCAGACCTTGCTTTTGGCATCTCACTGCAGCTGTGTCCTGCAGCTGTGCCGACAACTGTTCAAACTGCTTTTCTGTATAGAGGGGGGGCGAAGCTCTTAAAGTCAGTTTGGAGCAGCAAGATGCCCAAGTCTTATTTATGATGAGGGAAAAAGTCTTTTTTGATGCATTTCACTGACACTTTCATGAACATTATATATAGATATTTTAAATAATTCTTTGAAAATAATGCACATTTTTGAAGGGCAGTCATATTTTAAAGTTGATTCCTATTCTTTTAAGTATAAGCTCCGAGGGGTTGATCCCCACAGAACAAAGCAGTATCATTGTTTCTCCAAAAAGAGGGTATTTTCTGGTAGTTTCTCCTCACTCCTGTCGATGCTTAAGGGCAGAGGATGTGCCACCTTGTTAAACCCCATGAGACAAACTGTGATTTGTGAATATGGGCTATAGAAATAAAATTTGATTTGATTTGAATTTGATTTGAGGTACCCAGACAACTTCTTGTACTCTATAGGAGAAAAGATAAATGGATCAAGTGATTATTCACTTGACTGGTAAGTGGGGCGTCTTAAATATAGTGAATTCAGGTAAAGACACAGACACAGGCTATAAATTATAGATTAAAAGAAAATGGAGATGATGATGATAATGGTGGTGCTGGGGGAGAGGTTGGAGACCAGTGGAGCAAGCATGGGGGTAGCTGGTGCCATGATGGAGACTTACATCGCAGAGCAGGGAGATGAAAGCATGGGGGTGATGAAGGGAGCTTTGTGGGACATGATGACGGGCCAGGGGTTGGAGTCAGGGGACGAGACGGAGCAGAGAGAAATGCTTGGGAAAGGACACATACCGGCATCAGGATAAAACAGAATGGTAACTCCCAATTTAAGAAAAAAAGAGTGAAGAGGAGGCTATGATGAGGCAGAGTGTTGGTGTCAGACCTGGTTATTTACTGTATCAGAAAATCAAGTGGCAACCATTTTGATTTGAATCGATTTATTGTTTAGGCCATTTTGAAAGCAAAAACTTTATAGGAGCTTTACCCAGAATTTTCAAACAATCAATCAGTGTATCAGTAAAATATTTGTATTTCACTAATAGATGTATTGATGCTAAAAGTAATTGTTGGCTGCAGCTTTGCAGTTTTTCTATGGATGAAGGACGACCTATGATAGTGGACATTTTACTTTAGTGCTACACATTTCACATGTATTCACCAGTGCAATGAATTATATCACCATTTAGTTTGATAGATTATGTTGATTACAAATGTAATCATTATTTTATGTGTTTTTTACAGGACAAAACATGTCTAAGTCTAATAAATACCAATTAAGTGCATTCAGTCCTGTGTTGTTGTTCTTAAATCCAGTTACGTCACCATGATGCTGTAGAGAAAGAATGTTCCACACATGGTGAAAAATAACTGATTCAAACACATATGCAGTGATTTATTGGTGAATGTTCTTTTTGTAAATACTGTGAAAATATTGGTTGTTCCAGAAGAAATTAAACTGAAACATTCTCTAATGAGATGCCTGGTTCTTCACTCTGAGCTTCACTATAATTAGATGGCCGTGAGAGGAGGTCTTTCTCCAAAGCTGCAGAAAAGAGGTATTTTCCGTGTGCAGCTGCTAAAAATAGCAGGTTAGGAGGCAGGAGAAGTGAGAAATGCACAATTTATAACAGTAATTTCTTTGGTCCCCAAAACAAATAAAGGAATCTCAAGGTTTCCACTAGAGGGCAGCACAGTTTTCCAAAGATTATAATGATGTGCTCTGCTTTTAATGGTTTCCAGCTCTTGGGGCTTGACCTATTACACACAATCAATTGAATTTTTAGAGATTAATGAAAGTCATCAAGTAATGGAAAGGAGGCAATGTGTAATTTCGCTTGAAAGTTAGTTTCGGATTTAGATGAAATAGAAGTGAAATGAAAACCAACAGTAAAGGGATAGTTCACTGAAAACTGAATATTCACTCATTATTCACCACTATGCCAATGGAGGAATGGGTGAAGTTTTGGAGTCATCAAAACACTTTTGGAGTCTCAGGGGAGAACAGTGCTGCAGCCAAATCCAATTAAAGTGAAAAGGACTCCTTCTTCAGGCATAAAACAACAACAGAAAAAACTGAAACTGCCTCCATACTGCTCCTGTGGTGTCCTCCAAGTGTCCGTAAGCCATTCAAATTCGACTCGAAACGGCTTCATTTACAGAAGAGGAGTCACCAGTTAATTCAATTGTATTGGATTTGGCTGCAACACTGTTTACCCCTGAGACTCCAAAAGTTTTTCGTGGGCTCAGACACTTCACCCACCCCTCCATCGTCATAGTGGTAAGTAGATAATGATCATTTTTCAGTGAACTATCCCTCCAAGAGAGATTGAGTCTGTCTTGGCGATGGTGCTGGAGAGTGTTGAGAAACGCATCGCTCCTAAATCTTGGTGTTCCCCTGGGTAGAGCTGATGACTTTAAAGGTCATTTTCATCCAACAATTTTTCTCCACTGACTAACTCCACCAAGAATGTTGTGTTTTATGTTTGTTGGTTTATTTGTCTGTGGAATTATGGAGAAACTATTGAAACATTTCATCCAAACTTGGTGGAGGGATGGGACCAGTGCCTAAGAAAGAGCCATTACATTTTGGTATGGATGCAGATTAAAAGGCAGATCAAGGATTTTTTTTCCAACTTCTCTTACCAGGTTGTTTTTGACAAATAAATCAATTGGTTATTTTATCACTTCCTTTTCTCCTATTATATCTCAACTGTACAGAATATGGCCCAACACTCTCCTTATATTAAATAAGCTGCACCACATTTTGCACACTCATAGAAATCAATTCTTTGAATATATGTAGTTTTTTTCATCAAGATCCATGAATTATTCTCTGAGAAATCAATGAAAATTCTGCACCTATCACAAAATATTAAAGAGAGAAATAATATTGGATCCGACCCCTGATTTGAATCCACTCCCAGATTTTTCTGACCCATACCACATCCTCCCACAAAGTTTCTTGGAAATGTGTTCAGTAGTTTTCATGGAATCTTACATACAAACCATTCAACCAACAAGCAAATAGACTGAACACATAACGTCCCTCGTGAAGGTAACTAGACAATCATTTGTAGGGTTGTTTGGCCTTGGCAGAGGAATGTGCTCTGTGAGTGCCACTCTACGTGTTTTTCTTTGAATGTATCACCCACTGTAAGTATTGAAAGTAATTTCTATATACGTTTGTGGTCTTTAAATTGAAATTGGCATTCCTCAGTATTCAAGAAGTATTTCTTTATTCTGTGCTGCTTCATTTCCCTCCCAGGGAAGTTGTAAACATTTTAAAAAGGGAGACCTTGGAAAGAAAGCCATGGAACGTTGTAGACAGAATGATTAAAATATTATACAACACATACGACAATACTAAAAGCACATTTAACATATAATACTTATTATTATGTTGAAGTATTACCTGCTTCAAAAGACAACTGAGCAAACTTGGCCTAATATCGGACCCTGCCTCTGTAAAACATTTACTGACTTATTCAGATTTCTCCTATAACTGATCACCAGGAAGAGTGTTTAAAAGAGCAAATTAGTAAGAAAGATTCAAATATTGTCATTGATGATAACTGAACATCAAGATTTAAATTTATATTTTTGACAGGGAATTCATAATCAAATCTATTCTGGTTGTCATTTTGTTGAATGATGACTGCTGATAGAAACCATGAAATGTGACTGAAGGCTTCAGAAGAAATCCAGTGAGGGCATGAAGTTTCTATCTCAATCAGAAATCTCTTGAAAGAGTATTTTTTATTAATGTTTTCAAGAAAAAGGGGTGGGTTGATACGGGCAACATAACATGGGACATACAGTATGTAATGGGGTTTTACAGCCAGACATAAATAGTTTCTAATAATTGTATCTCCCTAACCCTAACCCTAACCCTAACCCTCACATCGTTTGTGGGAGGGTTTGTCTGCAGCCATTTCAATGTGATAGAATAGACAGATATCCACAGAAGAGCAATCAACTTGAACTCCAACATGTTCATTATTTCCGTTATCTATTTCCAATATGAAAGCTTGATATTTCAATGAATGTATACAACTAATTCTATGGTCATGTGCCAAATCGGCATTAGTGCAGCTCAAACACAGCAAAAATCATCATCATCATCATCATCATCATCATCATCATCATCATCATCAGCAGCAGCAGCAGCAGCAGCAGCAGCAGCAGCAGCGTTAGCATCATCATCACAGCACAGGTGGCAAGGGTTATTTTAGCAGTTGTTAGGAATCAGTGAAGGAGGTAAAACTTTCCTAAGTTAAACATTATACCGCATTATTCAGTACAGCAGAACATCCATTCATCCATCCATCCATATTCTTTTGAAGGTCATGGGGTCAGCTGGAGCCAATCTCAGTTGACATAACAGTCCCAATCAGTTGTAGTAGACACACATTTACACACTTAAAGGTTTAGTGTGTCGAATTTAGTGACCTCTAGTGGTGAAGTTGCATGTTGCAGCTGAATACCCCTCACCTCACCCTCCACTTCCAAACATGAAAGAGAACCTGTGGAAGCCCTCAGTTGTCCTAAAAACTCAAAAGGTGTTTAGTTTGTCCAGTCTATGGCGGCCTCCGTATAAAGGATCTGCAAGTATTGAAATAAAAAGGGCCCATTCTACAACAATTTGTACAATTTAGATGAAACACACTGCTGAAAACATCACTAGGATTATTTCATATTCAATATTCAATAATATTCACCTGAATCTTACACACTGGACCTTTAAACACACAGGCATCCTGTACTGTGCAGTTTTATCTTGCAGGTATTTTTCTTGTTGAGTTATCCAGACTTTTTAGTCTTGAAACCTATGATCCATGACATTTTCCGAGATGCATTTCTTCATGAAATGTTTCACTTTTTTTGCATGCAATTCATTTTATCAGCAGAAGCAACAGATTTAGCTTTGAACAGAAAAAATATACTAGCTGGCAGAAGCCTGGCTGAAGAGAAAAAGAAAAAGAGCTCCAGCTACAGAGACTGAGCAGGAAATCTCAGGAAGAAGACATCACAGTGCCACACACTTACTGAGTTTAACTGACAGGTCATTTCTGAGGAGAGCGGTGCAGAAAAGCTCCTGGCATCGGCCTTTAATAACAGAGATGTCAGCAAAACTCATATTAAAGAAAACAAAGAAAATGTAAATCTGCGATGGTGAAAAATCCTCTTCATATCAACTCATCTCTCAATCCCCTCCTCTCATCTTTCTGTCTCAATCGTTCCTGAGAGATGAGGAAAGCAGACTGATGGAGATGGAACCCACCAGCGTGGCCTCGTGGCTTCAGGTCACTGATCTTATTTGGCCCCTGTGCAGAGGAAGAATTGGTTTTGGCTCGGCCGAGGACAACCATCCGAACCGAGGGGATTGGATGCTGCTGGGACGCGGCGAGAGCCAATCAGGAAGGCCATCGATCAGTTCCCCTTAATCTCACAGCTGGTGAGCACATCCCCGTTCCAATCTAAAACTCTGCAGTTTAGTCAGACTGACAGGGGATTGGGCGTCTTCCAGAGACTTGAACCTCCGCAGAAATGGATCCATGTCGGACGAGGAATCTGCAACTTCAGATGGTGCTCGGCCTCCTTCTCTGTGGCTCCAACCACGACTGCACACGGAAGCACTAGTTAAAGTTGTTTAATCTACACTGCAAACATATTCCTTAAAAATAAATGTACCAGTATCTTAAGATAATAGTTTGCCTCCAATTGGGCTGAAATATAAGTGTAATTATCCAAACTGGAACATGTACTTTCCCTCTATAACACCAAGTCAAGTCAGTCTGAACACCAGCTTGTATTCTGGGTCAAGGGGACATTTTTTATGGTGTACTGTGGTTATGCTGCATGAGTGCACACAGTGATTGCTTGCTGGACGTATGCATTGTACACATACGTTTGTTTCTAAACTGAGACATTTCCACCTCCTGTGAAAAATGAGATGCATCCTCTGAGAAAAGTGAAAACCAGACAGAACACGTCTGAGTGTAGCTGAGTCACATTTGGTGTCATTCCTTCTGGTTTAAATCTGGCCTCGCTGCACTGGCCTCCTGTCCAGCAGATATGGTCTTTCTATTCATGTATTGTGAAAAGATTCATATGAATTGTTTGTGTGTCTTGCAGCCTCCCGTCACCCCAAATATGGTGCAGTGCTCTGAATGAGCTGCTCTGAGCTCATTCGGGAAATGTTGGTGTCTTCTTGCAGTAATGCTGCCAAAACTGTGCGGATAAGGTGAATCTGATTAAGCACTGGATTTCACAGGGAGGCTTTCTGAAGCTCTGGTCTCAGCTGCTGAATCAGAGCATTGGTGTTACTTTATCACAGTGAATAAGAAAAATGATGATTCAATAAAAATGGTCAAATTTAAAGATAGAGTTGTTGAAATCCTCTTCCTGTCCTGAAAGAAACATTTAAAAGAGCCTTTGTCTGTGGCCTCCTCACCATGAACATGACCAATCATTAAACCATACCACTTCAGTGTTTAACAAACTCAGACACACTATCACACGCACACGCACACACACACACACACACACACACACACACACACACACACACACACACACACACACACCATCATATCTCCATTGACTGACATTGATTTCCTTGAGACTCTAACCATAGTTAAACTTCCCTTACCCTAAACTAAACCTAACATTTAATCGTCCTCATCTTAAATTTTTTCATTTAAATTATAGGCACTTGATTTTTGTCCCAACAAGGAAGATAAACTAGTGTCACAAACTAGTGTCAGTGTGTGGCATCAAACTAATACTTAAATCATTTAGGCCTCTTTGTGCATATGGCTGTGTAATTAGTTGTCACAGAACTTTGAACTAATGATGTCTTTGTTATTGTTGGATGAACTTTCCAGTCTATTCAAACTGGGCTCTGTACGTCAGAATCCTGATACTGTGCAGCCTGGCTCACTGGCACTGGCAAATCTCAAAGAAAAAAAGCTCTGACTGTAATGAGTATTTCTGTTTCCAAGCTTAATGATTCAACAATCTACTCACAGAAGAATCGACTTATATTTGTCAAACCTGTTAAAGTTGTATTCATCAGTTTCAAAAGGCCCAGGCTAATTACATTTTAACCACGTCACCCCTCTTTAGTGTAAGATGCTGTATGTGTGTGTTTAAGGTGGTCATTTTAAAGTTCAGGTTTGGTTTGATTTACTTGCTGGGAAATAACACAATAAGTGTCTCGTAAATTCACAACTGAGGCAGAGTCACAGCACTATTAAACTATTCAACGCTCTAAGTTTCCTTTTCAAACTTTGAACAAAGCTCATCAGCGAATGAAATAAAATGTCTTTCTTCTGGTACAAAACAATTTTTCTACAGACTCAACTGAGATCCCACATTTTAAAGCCAATGGTCAGAAAATGGTGTGGGTGTCTTTATTGGATTACAGCTGAGGTTTAACTTTAGTTTCTTCTTCTTTCTTTTTGTGTATTGTGAATCCAGAACAGCCTCTTGGTGCCTGTAAAGCCACAGCAGATGTTGAGGTAAATGATGATGACAGGAAATCATCAAAACAGACTTGTAACCTTGTTGACTGTGTTTACAGTAGATACTCTGCTCTAAAATGGTTCAGACAAACTCTTTAGAGGCATCTTTCTGATTCAGATGTACATTTATGAAACGACTTAGCCTAAACTGAAAGCCATAAACATTCTGCTTAATCGTATATATCCTTAACTACAAAAACAACAAAACCTTATGTGATGATCTCAGCCAGTGGCATCCTTCTGCCTCACTCTTTTACACAGACTCACATGTGAAAGCAGTTTGATGTGTCAGTTTGCTTGGTAATACTTTACATATGGAGACTGTCTCTTGATTCAAAGCAACATTAAAACCATTTAGAGTCATAATGTCATAATGTAGAGTCTGATCTGTGTACGTGATGCATCTGTTAAGTTATACACTTAAATGTTATGGAAAAACCATGAGCACGTCATAAAGGGAAACATCATAACGAATCCATAAAGTAACAACAATTTAATTTAAAGACTGCAGGTCCATGTTGAAAAATGCATGTGTGCCTGAAACTAATTATTATGATCATAAATTATAAATATTATTTTCTTCTCAAATCAATCAATAATTTATATTCATGAATCAAAAAGTTCAAATCAATATATTTGAAAGTTTAAAGTTAATGTCTTCAGATTTCCTCTTTTGATTAACCAACAATCCTATCAGTTATCATGATCAAACTAATCAATAATAATCAAACTAGTAAATCATAATCAATCAACTAGAATTCAAATTGCAATTATGTATTATAAGTTCTAGTGATATAATAGTATTAGGAGAGATGCCATAAAGTAAAGCAGCTATGGGTCACTATAAATTATACTATTGTCCTGGAGGCAAAACTGTATGAATTACCAGTGAACCAATTATAATACAGTTCTGTGTATAAACATCTTAAGAAAAATAATAAGAAAAAACACTACAAAGCTTAAATGGTAGATCCATGACATGGAGCAGAACCACTACACTATAAGTCCTGAATATTATAGACACACTGAAGATAGAAGCAGCTATAAAAATAAAAGTAGCTGTAAAGTGATATACGTATTAGACCTACCAGACACTGCAAGGCCTCATAAGAATATTATAAAACCATAGATGAAATCTAAATGGTCCTTAAACTCATAGAGCTTGTCACTACACTGCAGCTTTGGGAATAAAAAAAGTACAAAGTGTGGTAAGGTCATTATTTAAAGTTGATATTGAGCTCCAAGGACACATTATTGGTCCCAGTAGATAGATTATTGGAGCAATATAATGATTTTTCATTGGGGGGTTTTCAAGGCCAGTACTGAGCCCGGTCTATAAACAACACGGCAGCCTGCTTTCAAATAGATCATCCGGCCCTAAATCCTCCTCATTAAAAGTTGTGGCATAAACAACTGTTCTAACATGGCCTCTGGATCAGGTCACACTAATTAACCAGCACCATCGACCGACTATTCCCTCATTATCCGCCCTCTCATCCGATCGCATGTAGGCCGTCAAGACAGCTAACGATCAACAGACTAATTAATCAGCTGATGAGGTGCAAGTGAAGCTCCAGGTTCCCTCTTCATTCGCAAGACACTTGGGAGCTAATTAGTTCAATTATTAATGCATCTAATTAAATAATATCTCTGGGTAATCATGGTTACAGTCTGGTCCTCCATGGGCTGTGGTGATGGATGGCTCCGCAGTGCATTAGACCCCTCCTGTCCTTTATTTTGACATACATCAACTCCCATGCAACGGCTGGCCCGCACTAAACATTGCAGACTATTCACAGGCTCAGCCCCCATTAGGCTAATTGTGCTAAAAGCAGTCTGTGGCTGACATTAAAGGTGAGCTGTTGTTAGGGCTCTAATTAGCAGCCTGTGAAAATAGGAAGCCTTTTTGGCCATCTGCTGCGGCTCGCCTGGCCGCCATGTCCTCCGTGTGAAAAGGGCAGGGACAAATTTAGAAGATGTTTTGTGGAAGGGCTGTTTGTCAGACATAAAGCCACAAGAGGCCTGGTCACAGGGAGCACATTTCATACAGTAACAGCTGAATTTAGAGGAGGGAACAGGGCTACTGGAAGACCACTGCAATTTGTGGCTGCAACCACTCTGTTTCTTTTCTGAGCAGAAAGAGAAAACCAGTGTTATTCTGACTTAGAACCAACTTTCCACCATTTGCATTCATTCATTTATTTTCCAAATGTAAAACTTAGGATGTCACTCACATTTCAACTGTTGTTTCTTAGGATTACACAAAAACTATGAAATCTTTTTCCATGAAATTTTGTTAAGGGGTGTAATATTACCCAAGAAAGAACCCAATTACATTTTGATGCAGATCCTAGTAAAAAAAGTTGGATCTAGTGAGTTTAAATGTGTTTTCATTATGGGACTGTTGGGCCTTAGTGGAGGTATGCACTCTATTAAATATCATTCTAGTTTAATTTGGGACTAAACACATGCAAAAGTAATGGAATTCCCATCAGCCTCGCCTGTACTTTGTGTTTAGGGCTCATAAAGTTAGAAGGTGAACATGATAAACAGTATGCCATTGTGAGCAT
This sequence comes from Hippoglossus hippoglossus, assembly GCF_009819705.1. Taxonomy (NCBI): domain Eukaryota; kingdom Metazoa; phylum Chordata; class Actinopteri; order Pleuronectiformes; family Pleuronectidae; genus Hippoglossus; species Hippoglossus hippoglossus. The sequence continues at coordinate 19,938,621 of NC_047156.1, forward strand.
GTTAGCATGCTGATGTTAGCATTTAACTTGAAGCACTACTGTGCTCTAGTGCAGCCTTAATAAGCTGATAGTGCAGTTGTACCCGTGTGGCTACCTCTAAGATACATGTTTCCCTCTATTACCTGAATTAGTCTTTTATTTTCCATGACAGCTGGGCAGTCAAGAGCTCCTCCCCAAATGTGGACCTTGGGTTGTGACTGTTTAATCATGATGTTTCCTTGCTCAATAATGAACTGTCAAGCTCAGATTTTCCATTATTTTTCTTTGCCAGATAATTTACAGTAAGCAAGACATCACAAAGCGGTCAAATGATAACAAAAGGGTTCAGAGGAACCATGACCTAAGCATATAAAACATGTAATTTGCTATGTTATCGCTAATTTCACTGTCTTCCCATTCACTCAATGAATGGAGAGATGAGCAAATACAAGGCTCATAAGCAAAGTGCTTCAGGAGCGAAGCTTGGCTGATGGGGACAGAGCTTGAACTCCCAGCAGGTGAGATCACTTCATGGGGGGAAGGTTGTTTGCTCTGATCGCTGGACTGGGCGGGAAAAAAAAGATAAACAAGTTAACAGTTAAATATACTAGCCTATACTGTACCTACGACATGCAGTGGATTTGTGTTTATTTAGTATGAAACACAGAATGAAGCTGATGGAAGGCATCTCTGGTTTGTGGTTTTATGCACCTCTGTATTATCAAGCACCATTTGCGCATCTGGTAACAATATGGTAACTCATTTAACACAGCACTGATGGCACTACTCCCATTTACCAGTGCCGAGGTGTCCTTGAACAAAGTCCCTTGAGGTGCCAGCTATAGTGGTGTGTTTATGGAGCAGCACCTGAAGTCTGCGTCAACTACAACCAGCTGTGTGGAAGAGGGTGCGTTTGCAAGGTTAAAAGCATACTCTCCTCTTTCACTTTTCAATCTTTTCATGTGTGCAGCCCAGGGACCACACACTAAATATACACATAAAACCTGCCACCACTGTTAATGGTGTGGCTGGTTGGGGTTGTAGGCTCTTTGGTATATATACCATGCAGGTGGCTAGAATTCCTCCAAAAACCAGAATGATCGGAAAGCAAATGGATTGTGATCCTTCGTTTCATGGTTATATGCATCACAATAGGCTTTTACAATCATACATTATTAATGGTTCATTCATAAAACCAGTACTTACACCTTTTAGACTCTTTAAGCTGGTGCTGCAATACTGTGTACTTTCACCCTCACCTCGGCTATTATTACTTTTTTACGTAAAAATAAAACACACTGAATACCTATATGTCACACGCACGTACACAAACTCACGCATGCACGTGCACGCGCCTGGAAATGGGAGCCGTACATCTGGTGCTGCGCACACCCACCCACCCACCCACCCACCCACACACACACACACACACACACACACACACACACACACACACACACACACACACACACACACACACACACACACACACACACACACACACACACAGCTTTACAGGGCGCCCCGGAGATAATTGGTGTCCTTGGAGTTGAATAAGCTCATTCTAAAACACCTCAGGCCCGAGCTGTCCTGGTGTGTATTGAATAATTGATTCGGAGAGGGAGAGGAGGCGCTTACTATCAGATCCGAGCATAATGACTTTATATAATTAGCACGCAGCGTTGAAAGAGCCGTTTGACTGTGGGAGTTTTTTTGCAGAGAGAGGAGGAGGAGGAGGAGAAGGAGGAGGAGGAGAAGGAGGAGGAGGAGGAGGAGGAGGAGGAGGAGGAGGAGGAGGAGGAGGGAGCAGTGTGGAGGTCCAGTGTGAGCAGAGCAGCTTCATTCCCATTTGAGGGGAGCAGCCGCAGCCTGAGTGCGCACATACAGAAATGCTTATGCACTGACATCAGCTGAGATAAAGCGCAGCCTGCTCCTGATCTGAGGACAACAAGGTGATAAACCCGGGGACGCACTTCTCATCCATCCGCGGTTGGATGGATGATTTTTACGCACGGAGAGCGACTCTGTCTCTGATTCTTCTCTTGTTTTCTTCGAGAACTATGAGGAGCGGTGCTGCGAGTTTGAGGGACTCCTGCTTGTGATTCACACAGAGAGTCGCAGAAAAGAAGCTCAGTGTTTGTTGGGAAGGAGAAGAAGAAGAAAAAGAAGAAGAAGAAGAAGAAGAAGGAGTCTGTTTTTTCTCCTGCTGTTGGACTCTTCTCGTTTTCTAGAGGGATGGTGCTGGACAAGGAGGAGAGTGAGTTTAAAGATACATTTCTGTTGAACTCATAAATACTTAACACTCAGTGGCCAATTTATTTGGTACACTTGTACAATGTAACGCAGTCTAATATAAGTGGTTTGCCATAGTCATATGTAGTTTTGGTGACACTGTCATAAAGGTGTTAATTTAACTATGGACCAGCAGTGATGCCATAGTTTACGTAAATATACTCAAAGGTGTTTCTAAGATTCTGCCCAGCTCATAGTTGTCGATAGAGAGGACATATCATGTAGTAACAGTGATACACATCTCATTTACACACTAGCATGTCAATAAAGATCATTGAATTTGTTGACTTGCTACAGCCCATACAGGTGTACCTAATAAAGTGGTTGCTGGCTGTATATGTGTATGTTTCCCTACCTCTAAAGAAAGGCAGAAGGAAGGGGTTTGAGGAGTGAAACTTGAAAACATACCTTTACATACCTTTACTGTGTTTGAGACATCTCACCAGTACGTATTCTGACAGGGGATTTGTAGTTATTGTTGCATCTAAAGTGTCCTAACTGTTCATTTTAAATGAGATAGCACTATAACATTTACTGTAGTGACATGTGGTATGTACATGTATGTACACACAACTGTAGCCTAGATAATTAATATTGATCAAACGTTTCTTTTATTATCTTACATCTACTGCAACATTGAAAACATTATGCCTTTTATATTCTTCTTCTCTTATGTTCTTATAAATTCAATTATGTTGCCAAGCTCTCACATCCCTCTTTGTCTGTTTTCATCTGACTACCTGCTGGACGTCTCCTGCCAGGTGTGTCTCTCGTGTCCCTCCAGTCCAGAGAGAAGCCGAGGGGCTGTGCCGGCTGCAACGGCAAGATCCGAGACCGCTTCATGCTGCAGGCGCTGGACAGGTACTGGCATGAAGACTGTCTGAAGTGTGCCTGCTGTGACTGCCACCTGGGCCGCATGGGCTCCACCCTATACACCCGGGCCAACCTCATCCTCTGCCGCAGGGACTACCTGAGGTAACCTTAACCTTTCTACAGGTGCATCAAGAGGATATGGAAAATGACTGGGTGCAACATGCAGCTTCGAAACAAATCAAGGGGTCGAGTGCAGAATTTGCCGTGTACAATCAATAGTGAGATCAATACTGTAAAAGATGAAAAGTGCTTGCTGAAGCAGATTGCTGTGACTATAGATCCACACAGGGTCCAAGTAAAAGAGCGTAGTTTGATAATGGAGGTTATCAAGGAAGTTGTTGGAACAGAGATGTTAACTTCAGTCTGCATGAAGGCCTCCCATTGACAGCCCAGTGGGAATTAAAAAAAAGTCACGTATAATGACAACACTAAACAATAAAGCTTTCAATCAAAAACAGTGCAGGCAGCTAAACTGTACAAAATCACAAATATTATAGACTGTTCAGAGATGTTTTTACCCCGAACTTGGCCTCATTGTCAGGTTTCTGAGAAATACCAAATATCACCTCAATGAATAAATGCACTTGGAGTTTTACCCATCTTAGTTGTGCTACTAAAGTCTGTTTTAAGTCAACATGTTATATCTGCACTTATGTTAATCACACATTTTTCTGGCTTCTTCTGTACTTGAAAATCATTCATCCCCTGCAGGGACACGTTTTTTGGCCATCCATGTATTAAAAACACAATTATTACATTCCTAAAATGTGATCTGGCTTGAAGAAGAGTTGATGCAACAGTGCACTGTGAGTTTACACAGTCTGGACTAAAACTGAGCTGTTTTAATGAACAGTAACAGAAGATGTTTCAGCATGTTTCCAGTTAAAGGACTCAAAACCACAACAGTGCAGTGTGGGGTGGATGATTGCTCAAGTTTCTCCTTATAGTTTACAGTGAAAAGAGTGAGAAACTGGTGAAATTGGAATACAACGACTAAGGAAACAGACATGAACGCTCAGTAAGGAAATAAAGCGCAACAATTTCAGGATGTTCAGGAATAGTATCGTAGTAGAGTTGTATAACTTTGCTGCCTTCAAATTGAGCTTCTGGTTATGACATAGGAAGTCACGTACACACTCTTGGCTTTCAAGCCGTGATAACGCTGCCACTATAGGCACCAGCAACGTGGATGCAAATATTGATGTCACTGTTGTTATCTAGAAGCCACAGAGGCTAACAAATGGGCAAGCTAACAGTAACGTAATCCAGAAAATACAGAGGCATAATGACAGAAGGCAAAGATGAGGCCATTTGTAATATCAACATTTTCCTTATGACGTGTAATAAAATTAGAAACAAAAACACTATACAATATATTACAATGAATTAACTTATCCCATGAAAATTTGGCATTTCTGGAAATAACAGCAAACACGTCACAACTCGTGAATTCTGATCTTTCAGAAAAGTCTGAGGTTCGAGGTGGTGAATACCACAAGTGCGGACTCCTCACATGACCATGTTGAACACAACCCCATTAGAAGGCACATTTATGTCTTGTCAGGACCAAGTAACAGCTGCTCCCAGTGGTGAAAGAGAATCACATCATACCCCATAAAAGTAAATTTTACTTACTTAATTAAATGAAAACATCTTATAATTGTTAATTTGTGAGTTATATGGTTCGTGGTTGACTTAATGAAGCCAGGCTAGCTGTTTCCCTCGGTTTCCAGTCTCTGTGCTAAACTAAGCTAATCCCCTGCTGTAAGCAGTGTCAGACACATGTTCAGTGGTATCAGATAAATTAAAAAGTAAGCATATTTCCCAAAATTTCAACCTATTGCCTACAATAGTACAAAAGTACAAAAGTCCAAGTGAAGGAAGCAACACACTGACGAGTCGAGTATGTTTAACTATCTGCCATGCAGACGGGCTGGAAGTCAATCACACTTTAAAGCACTTTAAACACTAACAACCCTTCAGATATAAATAAATACTTTAGATTGTGTTAATATGTCATGTTTAAAATCCTCTGGCATGAGGCTATTCAAGATCAGACCTTTCATGACTGTGATGCAATATACAATATATTGAGGAATGGTTTAAATAAACTTGGATTTTAAACATCTTTCCACTTTAACAATCTTTAGAGCATGAGTCTTGAAGTCACTATGTTCTATCCAAACTAAGATCTGGCTCAGTCGGCTCCTCTGAGGGTTATATACCCTTCATTTTCTTGCCTGGAGTAATGACGTCTGGTGTCAGGTCAGCAGGAGAACTCCTGATATCTCAGCCACATTGCTGAACTCATGTGTTAGTCTCATGTACAATCCAGCTGGATTTGGTTGGAGTTAAGTCTCTCATTAGCCGCGCTGCACTTAAGAGACCAAAACCCCTTTTGACAGTTAAATTGGCTAGATTGCCTCCTGTTTTCCTCATCATTGTGAGGCTGCAGACCAAAAGCCTTTGAAGAGCAGGATTAAAACCATGTGATTTCTTTTAATTGGCCCATTAGTAGAGAATTAGCATTGAGCTCCGCGGCCTCGTTAAGGAGGGGGAAAGACCCACCAGGTGCCTGTTCAGGACTCAGGCTTGTTAGATCAGAACATTCTGTTAATTAGGCGTCGCTTTTGTTCCCGAGTTGTTAGTCACTCGTTTGATGACGTTTTCCATTTATCGTCCGAGGCTGTGGGATACACACTCTCGATGCTTTTCCTACCACCTTCTGTCGTTTTTCAATCTCAAGCCTCCTTTTTCTATTTGGCCTCTAATGGAATATGGAAATCGGCGACGGTCACTTATACCGTCATGTGTGTCAGGCTCTCAGGGAGCCATTTGTTCGTTCTTTTAGAGGTGAATGAGAGGTGAAGCAATTTGTGGCCGGTCAGCTCTGAGTCACCGAGTATTAAAAACAACGCAGGGTTTGTTCCCAGGTAGGTTGAGGACAAAGTTCAAATGCTGTCACATAAATTGTTAGTTTCAGGAAAGCGTGATAAATTAACTCACAGATTCCTGCATGTAACGTCAGAATAACGTCCTGCGGGGCAAGAAGAAAAACATTCATCTGGTACTTAAAGCAAAGTGGCAGTTCCATATAAATCGTGACATTTTCATATCTGTGAATCTCCATTTTCTCTTTCAACAATTGGCATCTTGAAGTAGTGATCCAAGTTAAATCCAGATTATGAAAGATTTTACATTTAATGTTCTGCACCCTCACTTTATTTAAGTAAATACAGGAGCGACATAAGTGTTGTTTAGTTTTTTAAGAATAAATAGAGAAGAAATTGTAGTTATGCTGCATTCACAGCATGTCGTTAGTTTAGGACAAAACAAAAAAATCTGTTGTTAAGAAATGTTCAAAGATGGCAAACAGCAAATGATTTGATGATAGTGATGTTATTGTTGTACAGTCATATTCAAACTTGATTTACTTTATAGAATGAATGGGTCTCATAGTAAAAAATGGTAAAAAAATACAAAAAGCTTTGACTTCTTTAGCAATAGTGTGATAATCATGTGAAAGAAAATCAGTATTTAAATAAACATCATTAATATCTCCAGCTATTTGTTAACACATGAAGACAAATGTAAAGAAACTATTGAGGCGACATTAGCCATTAGCTGCTTGATTCAAGATTAACATCCTTTTTATGTGCATGATTGTGCTCAGAAATTCCTCCTCAGGAATTACAGGGATGATGCAAATGTTTTTTTCTTCATGGCTGCTTGTATTTATGGTCTGTACAATAAGATGTGAGTACTGCGTTAGTTTGTAACAGAGCAGCAGTAGCCAGCAATAATCTGTAGGAAGCCCAGTGTAGTATACAGTGGGCACGAGCAGTTTCAGGGAGTTGTTGAACTACTTTTGAGGCTCTTTCATTTCTTAGTTTCTTTTACCCTTTATACAGCCGTGTGAAATGTGTCTGAGTGTGTCGTGACTACAGGTCTGCTTGTTGCCCTCTGTGTGTCTGCAGGCTCTTCGGGGTGACGGGGAACTGTGCAGCCTGCAGTAAGATGATCCCTGCTTTTGAAATGGTGATGAGAGCCAGGGACAACGTCTACCATTTAGATTGCTTCGCCTGTCAACTCTGCCGCCAGAGGTAAGATTAGGGGAGCAATTAGCCAGGGTGATCAAATTCAGTCGACGGAGGTGTACTGGTGAGCTCACTGGTCATCATGAGACTATTACCACTGCATTGTAATCAGACCATGGTGAAATGTACTGCCCAGTTTTAAGCCTCAAGGGGTTAAGGGCTTTGTATATAACTTGAACAGTTAATCAGGCGGTGATCATGCAAGATTAATTTTCTGATTATCATAGCAGTGGATGTATTCTGAAAATATGCCTGAAACGCTCCTCTGGGGCCTCATGATTTACTTCAGCTCCAGCAAGAACTAAGACCCAGTTCCATATTTTTATTCCTCTCTGCAGATTTTGCGTGGGAGACAAGTTTTTCCTCAAGAACAACATGATCCTGTGCCAGCTGGACTATGAAGGAGGCCATCTTAATGGCAGCACTGAGAGGCAGCCTCACTAAGAGGTAATATTCTGATGATGATAAATTACAGCTCCAGACAGCTGCTCTGACAGTTTGAACTAAACCATGCACCCTGATATCTGGGAGGTATACAAGTGAACTCCCAAGCTCATCGTGTATATGACCACATGCACACACATGAATCCTTGCCCAGATACGTTGTAGCATATTATCTTTGAAAACCTCTGCATTACGTCACATTGAGCACGGATGAATGATATACATGTGGTGAGTTTTAGGGCAGCTAATAAAATGGATTGATGTCTGATAATGCATGTTGTGTTGTTGCCAACTCGGCGAACCACATAGTTCAAACTGATGTATCAGGTTTTATTTGAAACATATAGCATAACTTTCAAACATAGCATGAAGCTAGCCTGCTTTAGCTCAGCAGCAGCACTGTTGTACCTCAACCAAGTCCAGTTGACCAGTTTTTTTAGCAGGTGGATACTGTTATACCTCCTTTACTCCAAATTAGAGGGTATACTCAGGTTTTTTTAAACTTGGGTAAACCAGCTAAAAGACAGGACTGACTCTCTTGCCTCTTTATATCCGGATTGTTGGTCAGGAGTGGGTGGAGAACCAAATCGAGCTACAAAGACAGTTAAGCTTTGGACATAGATTCATCAGGTAATGAAAAAAATAACCTCACATTAATGATAATGCTCCATATTGGCTGGATGTGTAAAGAAACAACTCTCTGCTCGTGAATTTACTGCAACAACTTTATAAGGCAAAACTTTGTCAGATGGTTGCGTCATGTTAAGAGATTTTTCAGCCCTTGAGTAGCTTGGAGAACTATCAATGAAACTCTAAATATCATCATGTTTAATGCTTTGGATCAGTTCATGCTGATTTCTTATTATGTTTTTCCCCTTTCTGTTCATCACAAAGAACAAACCCTTAGTCCGTTTCGGTATAACATTACATCTCTGCAATATTTGACCATACAGCATCTGCAGAGACTGATGGGTCTGAAGGATCCAAAGGCACAGGCTACATGTGAAACTCTGTAGAAATTAACCACAACCCAGAAAATAATTACATATTTCAATGCAGAAAAGCCGTCACACAATGAAGAGCTTCAAATACACCATTATTCTTAATCTTAACATCAGACAGTGACTCCTTCCAAAGGCACTCCACATTTATCATATTTGCTCCAATGAAATTGTGGTCATGAGAGTTCTCTGCTTAGAGGAAATGATGAATCAGAGTTAAACTGAACTCCATGAGTTTTTTTTTTGTTCCAAAATGAAGATCAAGTATTATTATTAATGTTGCGTGGTGGCATAGCTCTCTTTTCTCTGGTGATGAGAAATGGTTGGATTTACAGAGAAAGGCTGTAAATCATTCCAGAGGCAATTAAAGGAGACACAGGATGCTTTTTCAGTTTGTCTGTCCTCCAGTGTGTTTTATAGTTTTTTTTATTAAGTCATGTGACAGCACTGTGCTCCATATTAGCATTATAAACATAGTGGCTAGTCTAACAACAAAACCAAGTAAAGCAAGAGCGGGGGCCAACATTTCCTATGTGTGCTGGAAGTGGTTGACCAATCACAACAGAGTCTTAAAGAGACAGGATCTAAAACCAAGTGTTTCAGGCAGAGGCTGAAAAGAGGAGCTGCAGGATTGCACAGTATGAGAAAAGTTATGTGTTTTTTTTTTTGGACCATTGGAGCATATAAACCTTTTCAATCAATAACCCAAATTAAAATTATTAACTTGAATATGAACAGAATAAATAGAATTAACAAAACAGACCGAAGGCAGTTAATATTTTCTGTTACGTATATGCTGTGTGCTGCTGTGGTTGCAACACAATGATAGTGGATTATTGAGGGTGAGCTGTTTGTCTAGAGAAAGATGAGCTCATCAACATTACATCCCAGGCAGAGTGTCACATGATTTTACTGATTCACATGTTTCTAGCTTCCTCCTATGTGCCTCTTGATGGGTGTGTGAGCAGTGTTCCACTGTGAGGGAAGATTTTGGAGGAAGTTTGAAAGCAAGTGCAGCAAATACCATAGAATCCACAGTTATGAAGGTTTTAGGGTTTTGTCCAGTTCTGAAACATTCCCTGAAGCCACAAGCAACACAACCAATCATTATAATCCTAACTGTACAACTACAGGTCATTAAATACACAGCACTTTTACTTTTGGTTTCAAGTCATCCAGGGTTCATGCTGAAACCACTTTTAGAGATTTTTTTCATTTTTCAAAATAAAAGTCCTGATTCATGTTAAAGGAATAGTTCACCCAGACAAAACACTTTTGGAGTTTCAGGGCTAACCAGCGTTGCAGCCAAATCCAATACAATTTATGTAATTCAGACGTGATAAAACAGAAAACAACCTAAAATGCCTCCTAATGGTCCTGTGGTGTCGTCCAATTGTCTGGAAGCCCTGATATCCAAATTCAACTCAAAACGGCGTCATTTACACCATGTTATTTTCATTTATGGGTGAACTGTCCCTTTAAGACGTGACCAACCCTGGAGGCTTAAGTTGCCTTTATTGTTAATTTAGGTATTGAGTTGTTGTCAGATGTTTGTTCGCCGTATGAGTGTGTTACAATGGGACTCTACTTTAGAAATGTAGTCCCAACATTGCAAAATAATAGCAAATAATACGACTTTGGGGATTTTCTGTCAATGCCAGTTACTCCAACTCTGACTATAGACAACAGGTCAATGTAAAAGACAGGGGGGAAAAAATAATTAATAGTAATTATATGCTAATTTTCTTAATTGCAGTGTTTGACTACAGGAAGTAGTGCTGATTGTGGCCTCTTTTTGTATAAAAGTGATGACATTTCACTCAGTGTGCAGAAACATAATTATACCTTATAAATACTGTGCTACAATGTATGCAACAGCATGCACACACATGGACACGTAGATATAAATATGCCAGGGTTTGTGTAGAGAGCAGGTGGCAGGTCCAATAAAAAAAACAGAAAACAGGGAGCAGGCCCAGCAGGAAACAAAAAGATAAACTCAAACTGTCCAAGAAAAAACAAGGCAGGAAAAAAAACAACTGAGAGAAAACTGGCCCAGACTAAGACCGTAACTAAACAGACGACTCGACAAAGAGAGAACTGAGGACTTGACTTAAATACAAACTGAACTGATGACAAACTACAGACAGGTGGCACAGGACAAACAGGTGAAACACATCAAGGCAACAAAACTGGAGGGAAACACACAAAGGCAGGAAGTAAAGAGAACAGAAACGAGGGAGATCAGAATTTCAAACTAAAACAGGAAACACAGAATGAAACACAAATCTAAACACAGAATGAAAACCAAAACAAGGAAACACAGATAAAAGTAAGCTAGAGGTCAACAACTACAGAAGATCATACCACAAACAGAAGGAATTAGTGTCTTCATTGGGGAGTATTGGGCCAATGTTGTAGCAGTATTATTAGTGTGTGTTTAGAGAGTTGTGTGTGTTTGTGTGTATTTTCTGGGGTGGGGGGTGTGGGATTAACTCAAAGTGTGTGTGATCAGGGTGATGAAGGAACGTGTCACTCATTGTGGCTCGCTGATGTGTTCATGCTGTTTGGACAACAACAGAGCTTTGTGGCCCTGAGGAAGGATATTACGCGATAGTTAATTGTAGGAAATATAAAGAATACTGCCATGCTACTAATATATGACCCATCTGAGATTGTTGCATAACATACAATACTGTGAGTATTCTGTTGACTTGTCTTTGAAATAGAGTAGAATTTAAATTTAGTGTTTTTTCCATAAAGAAAAACAATCTTATCACCTTTAGAAATTAATAAATCACACAACAATTTATTCACAAATCTTGACCACAATTTGTTTCAAGACAAATAAACTATGTTGCTCAACCACAGTTTGTGGATTGACAAATGATTTTATTGAATGTCTAAAACCACACAGAGTGACCTGGAGCTGTTTTTTATTTTCTTCTCTCTCTGCAGATCAGAGCAGGACGACTGTGAACAGTAGTTCCCTGTTTCAGACTGAAACCCCCGATGGGACACGTTTCCAGCAGCTCATGTTTGAACTCTCTATGATGGAGCTGCACTGTAACCAGCCTGAACACGGATGTTTCTGATGAAACAGACCCAGATGGATTAATGAAACTACGAGGACGATATTTTCCAGAGCACTTGATGTGGACTGGAATGGTTCTGCCCCCCTTTTTGTACATTCAACAAAAATAGACTGAACTTATATTTGCAAATAGAGTCAGTTGCTCCAAAGCTGAAACACTAGACGGATGGAGTGAAGCCAGTCAGGCCACACATAGCATCAACCAAGTCATCCATTAGAGGAAAATCCCGAGTTCCCAGTGATTGTCCAATCATTCTGCCTCCTCTCACTGAGCTGTGTTTTTGTGGTGAACTCCACCCGTCTGGCACGAAGGACGACCCAAATCAAACTGAAAGATATTTGCAAAAACAGTTTGGTTCAGCTCAACAAACTCTGGAGGATCAGCTGTTTTATCTCTTCACTTCTCGACTCTGAAGGCTCGAGTGGGACTTCAAACCCGTTGTAGCCTTATTTCCACTCTGATCTCAAAGTGTTATTTTTTTGCCATGAATAATAAAAGAGAATTTTAATTTCCGTTTGTGTGGTCATTATTTATGCTCTGACATGAGGGAGGAAATAATTTAATAGAGAGGAACAGACCTGTTCACGTCATTTAGTGAGAAACACAACAGACCAGTGAACCAAAACTTTGGAAAAGTTAATGAGTGGATTATAATGAGTGGATTATACCCTGATCTTCCTGATTTTTGTTTTATTATTATAATAAAACACCAGTAGCTTCCAAATGAATTGAGTGTGTTGTTTGTGATTTGCAAAATAAATTAGCTTCATTGTTTTTTTATTTCATAAAACTTTTCAAATAAACTTTACTAATTAACAAAAGAACACAAAGAACACATAAACGGTTTTGTATAGCACTTTTCTAGTCTTGATGACCACTCAAAGCTCTTTACAGTACAGTTTTACATTCACACACACATTCATACAGTGCATCTATTAGCAGCACTTTGTTGTTCTATGAGGGGCAATTCAGGGTTCAGCATCTTGCCCAAGGACACTTCGGCATGCAGATGGTGAAGACTGGGGATCAAACTGCTGACCTTCAGGTTGGAGGACAACCACTCTACCCCTCAGCCACAGCCACCCACAACAAACAAATATAAATAAATAGATGTATAACGATAGGGGTTTTGAACAAAGTTTGACAAAAACATAATATTACAATAAATTAAACATATATAATTAAGAAAAAAATAAAGAATATGTCTCAAAATTATATCAACCTATTAAATTTGGTGCAGAGGTTGAATTTTTTAACTGGTTTTCTATTATAGAAGTTAGATAATGATCAGATAAAGATGATTTACGTTTTAGCAATTAACATTAAGTTAAACCTGGGCCAGTAATTAGCTTGATTATCTCTTAAATTACTTCATTTTAAAACTTGTATATATACAAACATTGCAGATACAAGTGATAAGTCAGTCGATAAAAAGACAAATAGATAAATAAAAACAGAAATAAAAAAGGATTTGCTTCATTATTATCTGTGACGTCGAACTGTCCTCTGTGAAAGAAGCCTGTGTAAAACAAGGTCCTTTAGCGACATCCAGCGGTGAACCCTGCTCATTACAGCCGCGGTCTACTTCCGTTCCCTCGGCCATCACAAGGAAGTTGATCCGTGGATGCAGCGGCCGCCTCCTCCTCGGCCCTCGGTCCTCCCCGCGAACAGCGCTCACATCCCGGCGCGCGTCCTCTCACCGGCCCGCTGACCGTCCACCCGTCGCCATGGCGATGTCCACGTTCCAGAAGGTGACCCTCGCGACGTGTCTCGCGCTGTGCGTCGCGCTGCTGCTTCCCAAAATGCTGCTGTCGCGAGGGAGGAAGGATGCTGCGGAGCGGCCGGAGGGTGCGTCACCTTCACCGGCCTGGAACACGTCCTCCCCCCGGTGTGCGGAGGCTCACCGGGGGGAGGACGGAGGCTGCTAATTTACTGACGTTTCACTGCAGTGATTCCATGTTTATTTGTGTTTTTATTTAAAGCAAAACGTGTGCAGGACATTAACGGTATATCATCGTTATTGCAGTTACACTTTCCTCCCTGAGGAGGGCGCCAAACGCACATTCTTAAAATTGTATAAAAATGTGTCTAGAATAAAGGTAATTACGTCCAGGTAAAACTAACAGACGGAATTTAGCAGTTTATACGTTTTATTACATTTATGCTACTTAATTATCTGAGTCAATGTTAGTGAGTAAAAGGTTCTAGATGAAATGTCACATTACCAATATTTGTTATGTCATTTATGTAAAATACTTTAAACAAAAGAATACAATTCAAAATACTTTCATTTATTTAAAATACTGTACTCGTGTACATTAGCTGTAGGGGTAAAACAAGTATAAAAATTATATATTTAATATAATGTATATATAATAAGTGACCCGAACACACCCATATTAATCACCCTGTTCAATTCTACAAAATACTGTAATCTCATTTAGTATATGAGACAGATTCCTGGACATTTGTTATGTTTTGTACTGAGCTGATTATCACAGTCTGTCGCTGGTGTTATTATTGTGATATATTATTCATATTTCCTCTTCACCTGTCTTCCCCTCCTTCAAGGTTCAGGCCGCCAACCTCCCATGATGCACCCTCAGATGGCCCCAGAGGGCCGTGGTCAGAAGGCTGCGAGCGCCGGCTACTCCAGAGCCCACAGCCCAGAGGCCTCAGCCAAGGCGAAGGGAACAGGAATAGGAACCGGAGGCAAATCCAACCTGGCGGGACAGATCATCCCTGTGTACGGCTTCGGGATCTTATTCTACATCCTCTACATACTGTTCAAGGTGAAAGACTGCAGACACAATACACAGCATTATGGTACTGTAAGGATTCACAGACATGCTGGATACTGAACCTCAGTATTTCTTGGTACAGACTGAAATCTGTCTGTTGCTCAAAGCAATGCAAAGGGCTGAAACCTGGTTCTGAATGGTAGAAACGTACAGTCTTGTTTTTTATTTATCTGACAATACTTATTTGTTTCATAATTTTTCCATTGAAGATCCTGTAAAGCTGCTTGTGCTATAACTTTGCTTGAAAAGAAAAGATGTTTATTTTCCTAATCATAGAAACTATCTGTCTCCTGAAACTCTAAAACGTGGAACTACTCTGAAGCTGCAACTAACAGACCACTTTATATATGTTCTTAATCCACAGCATCAAAGTCTAAACCTGAAGCAAAAGTCCACATTTTAGTAAAAATAAAACCATTGCTGAGCAATGAGATAATATAATTCATGATCACAATAGAATTTTCATCAATAGCAATAGGACACCTTTCCAATATATATTGATATCTATCTACTCATTTCAGAAATCTCTGTCTTTATGTGGAACATATATCTCCAGAACCATTCATCTTATCAGCTTTACACTTGGCATGTGTATTGTCAAGGGCCCAAGAAAGAGCAGTGTTAAACGTGGTGCTACGTTCATCATTATTAAACTTTGAGTAAACAGGTGACTGGCGCTCTGTAGCAGTAGCGGCTGGGACTCAACGTAAGTGATGTTGATCACGTCAATGGCAACGTCAGTTTAGATTAGCTTCACTGAACTTTGAAAAAACAGGTGAACAGCTCTTTGTGCAGCAAGGGGGGTGCAGCTCTAGGATTCCAGCAGGTCTTTACTTGTTGCAGCTCAATTACTGCAGGTCACTTTTAAAGTTTCAGAAAGGCAACTTTAACATACAGCTCATTCCAAACAGGCAGGTTTAGAACAGACTCTGCACTAGTAATACTTCTGCCAGCACAGGGAGGTGGTATAACACACAACTGATATACATCAGATTTGTAAAATATTTAGTTGTTTATCAAGTGGGTGTAATTCTCTACTTATAAAGAAGTATCTTAAAAAATCTATTCTTTAAACTTAAACCTTAAAATGTGACAAATATTGTAATGATTATTGTATGAAACTTTTTATTTTTATATCAATTTTGGCCATATCGCCCAGCGCAGAGGAACATAAACGTGAGTGTGGATGTGGTTTGACCGTTTGACCACAGACAGACACTTTGCTGTGGGGTTCTTTGAGATTTGAATCCCTGTTATTGTCTCCCTGTCAGATCACATCCAAAGGCAACAACAAGCCAACAGAGAGCAGGTTTCCTTCAGTCCGCTCAGAGAACAAGAAGAGGAAGATCAGTGAGTACCATTCAGCAACAGTTATACTCCTTCTTTTAGCAGCTTTCACAACAGGCTTCCATCTCAATGGTTTAAAAATGAGCCCTGAGCACCTGCACTGCAGCTCTCTGATGTTTGTTTCTGACAGGTGCACTTTCAGTTTGTGATCACATATACGTCTTCTTTTTATTTAGTTTGAATGCACTTATTTTCTTAGATTTTTGGATGAAAGCATCAGCCGAGGGCATGTAATACAATGTTATTTCCTGGGGATAAACTCTGCTGTTGTCTGTTGGTTTTAATATTTAAGATGTAATTGTCCGATGAATGACGTGAAAAACTTGATGAAATCCTCCAGAAATCAGGATTAACAGGTCATAGATTCATCGACCACACAGAAAAACTGAAGTACTTATCATGATCTCTCTGTATTTTCAAATTGCACAGTTGTCATAGCAAACATTTTAATATAAAACCTTTTTAACTGGAGGGTATTTTCCATTTTTGCTGTCACCCATTAAAGGGGACATTTCTTTGGAAATGACTAGAAGCTTTTCTGTAGCTCCTTCTGTGTGTGTGGTGTGTGTGTGTGTGTATATCACATTTGTATTAGGTCACTTCCAGTCTCAGAAATCTTCCCGGCTGACGTGCACCTTCATCATCTTAGTGCATTAACGTAATGAGAAATAAATTAATGTTGGTTATTTTCTGGCATATTGATTCCCATAAAGTGTCAAACAGTTAGATGAATGGTTGTGCACTTTTGCTGTGAAAACTATACATTTTCTAAATCATTTTCCCAGTCCACTCTTGTCTGTATTGTAGTTTTTGGAGCTCAGATTGTTTTTAAACCTGTTAACTCAGTGTGTGTGTGTGTGTGTGTGTGTGTGTGCATGCACACGTTGGTCAATGACATACATTCATCTCTCTGTTGACCTCCTGCTCTTTCTGTCTTCTCCCTCCAGCCGACTTTGAACTGTCTCAGCTGCAGGAGAAACTGAGGGAAACAGAGTTGGTGATGGAGAACATTGTCTCCAGTGCCCAAGACAGCCCCGGCAGGTGCGTGTGTGTCTGTACTGAGGCATCTTATCATCAGGAGACCTCCTCCTTATGTCCCAACAGGAGCTCTTTTGTTTATCTGTTCATTCCACAGTAATGATTGAGACCCTGTATAGACCTGGTATTAACATCCATCCTGAGCGATCCAGTCACGAGTGGTCAGTGCTCAGTTCAGGTCTGAACACACCCAAATACATCCGGAGATTCGATTACTCAGATCGCCTTCTTCTCCTGTGTCCTCGGCCACACACATGAGGGACCGCCTACTCAGCTGACTTCTCTGACCCGCTACAGTTTAAATGTCTCTTCACACCTCTCGGCGTCCAAGCATTGATTTGTTTGTCGCCATAATATCTGAACTGGTCAGCCCATAACGATTGGCACTTTTCTTAAATTGGTCAAATCTATCCTCATAGCTGTGCATTCATTCATTCAGTCCCTCCTGACTCACACACAGACACGAACATTGTCATCGGACACATCCGCAAACTCAAATTGGGAAAAACAAATGACGGTCCTGTTTACGGATCTTGTGATCGGATGTTAAAGGGATATTTCACCCAAAAATGAAAATTCACCTATTATCTACTCACCGCAATGCCGATAGAGGGGTGGGTGAAATGTCTTAGTCCACAAAACACTTTTGGAGTTTCAGGGGTAAATAGCGTTGCAGCCAAATCGAATACAATTGAAGTAACTGGTGACCGATTCTTCAAACGTAAAAAAACACCAGAGAAAAACACAGAAAAGGCCTCCATACCGCTCCTGTGGTGTCATCCAAGTATCTGTAAGCCCCGACATTTAAAATCGACTCAAAATGACGAAATAACAGCGAACATTTAGGCTAAAAACCTGGTGTAAATGACATCATTTCGAGTCTAATTTAATTGTCGGGTTTACGGACACTTGGAGGACGTCTGTCCTGCAGTCGTCAGATGTGTCACTATTATAATGTTGGTTGAACGGTTGTTAATATAATAACAATAGTTGATATTGTTTGTCACTTTAATAACGTTGGTTGGCTGCTGATGACTTGCGAGTGGTGTCCCTATTACTTGGGGAAGATTTCCCAGCCCTCCTCCCTGTGGCTCCGTTTGGAGGAGACACTCCCAGCGATGGCCTCTTCATATCCAGGGGTAGGGCCAAGGGAGAGGAATTGGGAATTTGATAAGTCTTACATGTGTTACTTTCTGTCTGTGGTGCAGGGTGAAGGGTGTGATGGCAGATCAGGAGAAGAGTCTCCTGCAGCAGCTGACTGAGATAACTCGGGTGATGCAGGAGGGACAGCTGATGGAGGGCATGACTCCAGAGAAGAAACCCCAGGACAACTGGGAAGGTACCTGAACACAGCACACTCCCAGCTGCTATCTCATAATGGTTATGTATATTAGTATAAGGGTTATCACTAGTGACAATAATAGTTATGTTGATGAGTCCCAGGCGCTGCTGCTACAGAGAGCTGGTCGCCTGTCTATTCAAATTTTTAATGTTGAATGTATCGTCTGTCCAAATTGCACCATATTTGACTCTGCACTTCGCTGGGCCCATAATAATACATGTGCTAAGTGTGAAGCCAATAAGATGAACAGTTCTCCACAAATGTGAGCCTCAGACAGACTGGGATTTCTGAAATTAGTTACTTGTTAGTTGCTTGTTCACCACTTAATAGTAAAATGGAAAAATCTGGTGGAACAATTTATATTTTATAGGGACTTATGAATAAACAAAACTGAAAATCACATTTCTTTTCACCACATATATATGAGAATATTCTTTCTCTTCTGGGTTTGATTTTCTAATTAAAAAATAGTTCTGTAGAATATTTCAGCGTACGATAATCCAAGAACAATTTTTCTTTTGAGCATCACTGTATTTTCAAATATTTGATGACAAAGATCCTCATAAACACCTCAGCAAGAGGAGGTTTCCACATTGCTTAAAACAACAGTATCACTCAATGATTAATTCTGTTTCTATGCTGAACTGAAAGCAATATAACGTGTTCTGGAATAGTTTGCCTCTGAAATAGCTCTTTCATACATGTAGAGCTTGAGAAGTCTCTTCATTTTCCTCACAGATTACCCTGAGGAGCCTCAGCATCAGAACTGGGAACATTCTCCCTGCTGTTGTCAGCACAGTGAGCAGCACCACAGTCCACACACAGAGACAGAGGCCGACAGGACCGAAGCTGCTGAGGGTGACTTGCTGGAAAATGTTCCTGCTGAGGACGTTGCAGGCGGAGCGGAGGCCGAGGAAGCAGAGGACGTGACCACAGACGCTGTGAGAGAATCTGATTTAACTGCAGGAAGTGAGGAGGATGCCGGGCTACAGAGTGATTTAGGTGCAAATGAGAGGGAGGAGCTGCATCAACACAAGGAGCCAGGGGGTCAAATTGATCTGGGCGTCCCAGAGAAGGAGCTGGCCACAGTCCTAAAGGAACTGGAGCTCACGCTGCAGATGACGACCATGATGGAGCAGGAGAAGGTGGAGGACCTCACCCGGCCTGTGGAGACTGAACCTGCCCAGAGTCAGGTCAGACGGAGAAACAAGAGGAGGAGTGCAAAGAAGGCTGCACACTGACTCGAACATGACGCACACGAACTTGAGCCTGGGGCTGCTGTATGTGAGGAGAACCTCTTTTTTATTATTTATCTGTTGTCATGAGATGGACGGTAATGTGAAGGTTGGTGATAGTTGTTTCTTTATTAAAGTGAGTATAGGAGAAATATGTGGACAGTTTTTTATCAATAATATCCAATTTATCTATTGGATACAAAAGAAAACATAGTATAAATATACTCAAGATGAAAAAACAAAGGCCTAGTATTTCATTATCAAATGTAAAACACCAGTCTCCATAGTTTTTAATTGAATTTACTGGAGATGCAGATGGGACTTGAAGTAGTGCTGCATGTGAACAAACCCAATGTTTACCTCTGTCAGGAAAGTGATGAGTTGGTTATCCAGACATGAAGTTCAAAAGTTCTGAGATTTTGAGAATAACGTAATATTACAAGAATGAAGTCAAAATGTAATGAGATGTGAAGATGTAATGGTACAACAATAAAGTGGTAATTTAATGAGAATAAAAATATGTAATATTACGAGAATAAAAGTCATTTTTTTTAATGATCAGAAAACCAGACAGAAACAGGCCCTCGGATCCTTTTAGCTGAGATCAGGGCAGTTTTCTGTAAAATGTCTAAGTGGCAGAAATAAATGCAGCTGATAAAAACTGGATCTGCAATGAAAATGGTGATTGATTTGATTACATTACTGTAATTTACTGAGGGGACTTGTGCTCCCCCCCCCACACTGTTGTCAGCATGTCTGAATCAAATTAATTAGAAACTTCCTGCAGTGTTCACGTCCCAGGTGGACATATTTACTATATATATTTATATTATTTATAAAATATTCACTTTAACAGCTTCAATGTGAACAGACACAAAATATGCTGCAGTAATTGTGAGGAAATGGTTCAATGCATGTTTGGCATTAAGTGTCCCTGCTCTCTTCTAGACAAAGTGTTTGTGATAAATAGTTTTTTCTGCACCAATAACAGTTTAACCTCTTCAGCTTGAAATTATTAAAGATTTTTACTTTTATAAAACTTATTTATTCACTGTTCAGAAAAGCACCCGAGAAGACATCAGTGATTTAAATACTGTGAATAAAATGGTTACTCCAGTTACCTCGAGACTCCGTTTCATTTATTTTACTCAAGATTGTCACAAGATTAAAATTGTAAACAAGCCGACTCTTGAAACCCTCACCGTTTGTTACCTGCAAAGCTGACTTTTGGTTAATTAAAATGATTTTGCTGTAGCACGTTTTGTAAGTTAGATAAACGTGTATTCAAATGGAAATGAATGATGAGGAAGCGCAGCAGCACAATTCAAAAAAAGAGTTTATTACTTGTATAATGTTCGACTTTACTCATACAAAAGCAACATCACGCTGGTTGATGTCAGCACAGGATATTTTGGAATAACAGTTAAGCAAGTGGCACGTCTCAACAACAACTTTCCCCTCTAAGAAATTACTCAGGTGAGTCCGGTTGGTTTGAGATCTACAGGAAGTAGATCACTGGTCAGCTCGCTGCCTCAGTGCTCCATTGGCTCTTCGGGTACATCTGCAGCGGGTTCATCTGCAGGCTGGGCAACCTGAGACACACACAGAAGTCCATCAACACACAAACTTCTGACTCTTACACTAATAGCAATATTTCCAATATAGATGTAATATTGTCAATTTTCACTATAATCCTTGTTTTTTTTAAGTCATTCAATATTTGCCCTGAGCCCTTCACATGTATTTTAACAGCATCGGCTAAATGTGTGTTTCAATGGGGAACCTTAAAGAGCTGGAAATAAATCTTGCTTTCTCCAGATCAATACCATATATCACTTTGCAGCACACAACATGAAACATTCCATTATATGGGCCAGACTTGTTAAATCCTTGGCGGTACCTTTCTCTGTGGCCTCTCCTCCAGTCCCTCCAGGAACGGGGCAACAGCATCATCGTCATAAATGGTGAACTCCATGTCCTTTCCCACAATGCCAATGGAAACATTCTGCAAAGCACAGTGTTTAATTTACCACTAAATTATCTTGTAGAGGATGTATTGAATGGAACATGGCAACATCTTCAGTTCCAAGGAAGGTCAAGCTTTAATGGCATCCCATCAACTGTAACTGCATTGTAACTGTAACTCATTTACCCTTTATGTAAATAACTTTACCTTAATAAACCTTTCAGTATTGTTTTTAATAATAAAAAAAGAAAATACGAGATTTTATACCTCTTAAAAGAATCTTAGAGCGGAATTGAAATATGAAAGTGGGGAGCTGGTGTACCTTGATGGTGAGGTCCTGCTCGGCGGGGAGAGTTTCTCTGAGAGCACGGAGGCCATGTTGGACCAGGTCATTCAGATTGCCTGAGAACAAACAAATACCATGAGCATAATGAAAGTATGTTGTTCCACTTGTCAATTAGCAAGTCAAAAACACTCAGTGGTCAAAGATATTCATTTCTTTTCATGCTTTTTAGCTTCACGAACATTATGTCACATTTTGAAACAATGAGAAACGTTAATGTTCAAAATGTATTTAGATGCCTGATGCAAATAGCTTTTCTTGTGAATAGCTGAAGTAAGAGTGTGTGAGACTAGAATATGAAATTCAATCTTACAGTCGGAAAACTTGTCCATGCATCTCTCCAGGTAGGTACGTGCAGACTGAGAGCGTGCTCCGATTGACATGGCTTTGCAGTCAAAGTAGTTGGCTGAAGGGCAGGTCTGGAAGATGTGAGGTCCCATGTCCTGAGTGACACAACAAATGAACATGAGCTACGATCAAACTTCGTGCTACATTCCAGCTTTGTGCGATCCATTTTGTCACAGGCGAGGAACATAGCAGGAGATAATACTGTAAATGAACAGTGTGCAAACTTACATCATAGCCGGCAATGAGGAGTCCCACACCATAGGGCCTCCTCCCATACCGCTGTGTTGGGATTTGAGTTTCTGGGGTTTCGGTCAAGGATAAAACAATAAAGCCCAAGTTTACAATACCTACCACATGCTGTCTACAAAGTTCTACTACACTTTTCATTTAAGAAGTGTGAGAGAGGATACTGCTGCCAACAAGAGAGACGAGACGTGATGTGGGGAGGGGCCTGTCGAAGACAAATCTGGAGTCCAGGCACTCCTGACGCATGAAGTTACTGTGGGAGAGACAGTGTTGTCAAACTAATTCAATATTTGGTATGCAGCTTTACTGAAAAGCTCCATTTGGACCTTCAAAGTATCTGAGACTTACCAGAGCAGTCTGGCATCGGCAGTCAGTCCAGCAATGGAGATACCGATGTGGCTGTCAACATGGAGGACCTTCTTCTGGTGGGCAGCCAGTTCAGACTGGGCTCTCTGCAGCGACAAACAACATGATGCATCAGTCATGTACAACCTACTACATTGTTGTCTTGGGTCTTCAGTGTGTTCAAATATATTCTATAGGTCCAATTAAATTATACAAAGATCATAACTTTCTCCCATAGTATGTTTTTTTTTTACTTAAGAAGGATGCCAGAGTGGTCTTTAACATCAGAAGGGACTTGATTTTAATATTAATGAGGGTGAAGAGTAAAGTGACACCTGAATACTTCTGCAGCAGATGGTCTCTGGTTCTGGTAGTTAGCTTGATGATAAAGGTGCATTTAAGTTGTTTCTGAGGGGGAGGGGATTAGCTGGCCCTTTTTGTTCATGAGACACACACCTCCTGCCATAAACTGTCTCTTCATGAAGGATATAACATATGGATGTGTTGATCATTTTTGAGGATGCTGAACGGTAAATTGTCTTTTTTTTAAATTTTGTCCGACCCATTTGTATCAGTGGGGGGGAAACATCTCTTTGTAAAATGCAACAAAGTTAAACAACACTACCAACCTAAATGATCATGCACTTAAATCGACAACTCTCTAACACCGTTTCAACAGAAACTGAACATTCCAACTTCTTGAAATGAGAATTTACTGCAGTACTATTGTATCAGACTGTTTTTAGCTGGGTGTGCCTAATAAACTGCAAACTGAGTATACACGGTATGCCTTTACAGCAAACTGGAGACGAAATGTTCAGTCTGAAGAGTTATGGAGATGAAAACAACACAGACTGCCTTGTTAAATGAAGTTCAATATACATTTTCTACACTACCATCTGTACGACAGGGATGTAATCTGAAACAAAACCACTGACAGTGACTGTTTGGTGGGTAAAAGCAGAAATTGACTGACACAGTTTTAAGACAGGAACAGACAAGACGCTGAAGGGTTTTACCTTCAGAGCAACCAGGACCGCAAGGGTTTTGGATTTGAGTCCTACAGTGGCCGAGCCTTGCTTCACTGCCTCCATGGCATACTCGATCTGATGAATACGGCCCTGTGCACAAATGAACACACACACTAAACAAACTGCCACCAACACACTCACATCAATGTTCGGCCTGTAGAGACAGACTTGGAGGCAAACAGCAACTTACCTGCGGGCTCCATACTGTCACGTCGTTGTCGTATTGATTGCGGAACTACGAAAGAAGATAAACAATTAAAAACGTTGAGAAAACACAAACATTGAATTTCTAATATAACACAGGAGCGGAGCTTACATAATTGTCCTGCATTTCAGGCTCTTGTCTCGTTGACAGAGACTTTACACGGATCTCAACCTGTTCGCAGCTCAGAGTTTTCTGGACTGAGGTTTTAAATTACCACCATGTCTGAATAATAGATGATCACGTCTTTGCGTGCAGCCACTCGCCAGGGGAACCACACAACGGGGAATAAACTTCTAACTAGCACATGTTAATAATGGCTCTGGGTCCTGTGATCAGCTAGCTATCATTAATAAGTATCAAAGTGTGTGAATCATTACAGTTAGTAGCAGCGGGAGTTGTGTATTTTGGCTTTAAAAAGGTTATTCGACAAATCGAAAGTAAAAGACCAGTCACTGCCACTGCTGCTAAGAGTGATGCTAACTCAGTCTGTGCAGGCTAACTTCGGTTAGCACCTAGCATGCTAACTAATCAGTGACAGGACTGTGATATGTGACCATTTGGCTTCTCATTACAATAAATTGAGTTGATTATATAAACGATTAAACATGGCTTCGTCGGAGAAATGTTGGCTGCGCATAGATTCTTCGAACAAACGCTTAGTTTAGTTATGATCAGTGCGGCTAACGTTAGCAGCTCCCGAGTGTTTTGCTTACTCACAGTGCACAGCTTAGCTAACTAACGGCGGTTCAGCGTCTGTAAACGACTCCGGTGTTTTAAATGTCTCAGTTTGAACTCGCGGTTCGTTGTATTGTCTGTGCAGATAATTATTATTCTGTTAAATTCACGTCAGTAGAGTGAATTTCATTCATTCTTACCATGTCTGCTTCTAAATGTGTCGCCTCTTTCTGCCGGCGCTGCAGTCGGAATTTGATTTCTCTTCCTGGACGCGATATCAGGGAAAACCAGTAGAGCTCCGATTTCACATCAGTGCTCTATGAAGTGAAACTGAGAACATAGATTGTGTTTATGACTCTTATGTGTTGGCTGTTAAGAAATCTTAATATTTTACTTTTGGAAAATCTAAAAGCGAAGAGATGTATGGATATAAATGTTCAAACAGATTTTCACATAAAATAAAAAGGTGATTATTATCAATGTATTATAATTTATATATATTATGAATTATTCTTTCAGAATTATATATAACTTGCATATTTAAAATCCACATTTACATTATATGACAGTAATAATAATTATTTAATATTATATATGTATACTTTACAACCAAAAGTTTCAACATTTACTGTAAAGTCAGGGGATTTGTTGTAAAACCCAAAACAAAAAGGGAAGAGATGTTAAATATATTCAACAGTACTAAGTCCTCTATGTATATAATATAAGATGTGAGACATTTTTTCAAATCAATTATCCTTAGAAATATGCATTTTTATATTAATTTTAGCACACTGTTTCATTACCAATATGTCTCTCCGTGCTTTTTATTTAATAACTTATAATCCTGAAAGGCCACTATGTAAAACACTGTGTGACTTTGATTTGAAAAGGGCTGTAAAATAAATCATTTACTTGTTGAATCTCCTCCGTTTTGCTCTACAGTCGCAGTGTGTTCGCATGACCACTAGGAAGCAGCAGTAAATTAGAAGAGGACAATGTGAGTGCTTCACTGGGCTGAGGAGCACTCATCACTTACTGCTGGTAAAACCATTTTCTCACACACATAAAAAGTCCCGAGAGAAAGAACAAACTGTCCTGCAGACAACCACAGTGGGTGTTTTATAAGCTGGTTTGTAGACTGTGATGTCTGCCACTGTCAGTTATGGAGAAGTCTGTCTGCTTAAAAAAATACTGCTTAAAATATAGTCATAGCAGTTTTACACTGAAATGAAGCAGGGCCTCATTCACTTTAGCAGACAGTTGGCTGTTAAGTCATTGGTACACAACTTGAAAATAAGCAACAACAAATTGGACTTAATTGTGTTAAACCAACGTATACTTTTGTAGTTGTGTGTCCTTCTTCTTATGCGTCAAATAAACTAAACAGAGTAATTAAATAATGGAATATAAAGATAGATGAAAATCTGACTATAAAATTAATAGTCAAGATAGCAGATATAAATATTAGACGGGGGTGTTTCATGTCCAGTCTGCGTCTTGAAATGAAAAATGCTGCATATTTAAATAATTCACATATGTTGTTATTTCTATGCCACAGAGCACTTCAATCAATACGTCTCATCCCCTGTGTTTTTCTAAAAGACCAAAGCTGGAGAAGAAACACGTGACCTTTAAACTGGATTGAAAAATCGGCTCTGCTGCACAGACACTGAACTGGACTGACAAAATTAGATTTTAAACCTGGTTTATACACTAAGCTCATTTTGCAGTGACATGCACAGTTGGGCAAAGTCAGCAGCTTATTTATCATCCACCAAACAGCCAATGATGCTCAGATTTAATGCAATAAAAATGTTGTCTTAAATTGTGAGACAGTTGAAAGGGATCTTCTTTTAAGAGGCTTCACCTCTAGCGGAACATTTGCATTTGTATGAAATGAATTGTCTCGATGTTTCTCTGTTATGATGAACACATTTTAACCAGCATAAACCGAGTCTGCCCAGTCTCGTTATCAGTTCAAGAAATAAAGATTATAATAAAACCTTATATTTGAGTATTGTTTCAATACCATGTGATGAGCCTTCTACTCAAAAGAAATTAAAAATCTCTCATGTAAAATAATGATAATTGTTCCATTAGATGGATAAAAGCCAAAGATTACAGGTCAACATTTCAGACTAATAGAGGAAATCCTCATGGATTCATTGTCTGTATTGTAATTCAGTTTCTGTATATTAAAGCTTTTCTATGAAGCAGTGCTTCTCAACCTTTTCGTCCTGTGACCCTTTAAAACAAAGTAGTGTCCACTTGTTCGTGAAGGATTACAATTGTCACTGAAAACTACAAAAATAATAACAAAAGGTTTATTTTAGCAACATTTGAAGAGAAGCAGAATTTTTCTTCATTTTCCTCTTCTGTCAATCATCACATGAACCATTAAATTAACTTTTGCAGCCCATTGAGGGGTTCAGGTCGTAACCCCCACTACAAAGTTATAATACCAACCAGAATCTATTCATTCATACCAACCACCAATAAATGGTCTAAATACCAACTAAAATCATAATGACTGATCTGATTCAAACCTTTTATCTATGAAACATTTTAAATACAGTAACCAAAAAGCAAATGGAGAAGAGAAAACTAAGGAGCAAACAAATATGAGGTTTTATGATAATCTATAGTTTGCTGAATTCAAAACGGAATATAACCCATTATTATCATTATTATTATTATTATTTATTATTATTATTATTATTATTATTATTATTATTATTATTATTATTATTATTATTATTATTCATACACAATAAGTGAGATGTATTATTGGCTAAATAAACACACAATTATACCCAAGTCGTATAGAGCAAGTAGGGCTGGGTGAAAAAACAATATCAATAATTATCACAATATAACTTTAATCAATAGCAACACAACACAAGTCCAATATAATTACAATGCTCATACATTGTGTAAGCACAGTGAAAGAGGTAGAATTACATTTACATATGATAACAGAATTTTTGTCTTTATATATTATACAGTTATAGAGCAGTGCAGCTCCACAGGTGGATAAATGCTGGTTAACCAGTGACCCTGTTATAAATGTCTTCCCCTGATGCTTTCTTCCCATTCTTCAACATCTATATAACACTCCACCAAAGGGGTTATCGTTTCAGTCCTGTCTGTTTGTTTGTTGATTGTTTGTAAGTAAAATTACACAAAAACTACTGCATAGATTACCATGGAACTTGGATGTGGTATGGGTCAGGGAAGAACCAATTAAAGACAGTGCATGAATCTAGGATTTCTTTTATCACTTTCTTTAACATTGTGAGATGGGGTGTATTTTTCCAAACATAATTCATGAATCTTGATAACTGACATCTGTGAATGTGCAAAATTTGGTGCAGCTTGATTGAATTAAAGGAGACTGTTGGGTCTCGACAAAGGTATTTGCTCTACTACAAATATGTGTGCTACTTGACTTTTTATCAGTGTTCTATTACCAACATGCAATACTACTTCCTGTAGCACAGTATTGTCCTGATAAAGCATCGGAGGCTGTAACAGTATAGATTCATTTCAGCATTTTCCACAGACAAAGGGTTTTTAAATCACCAACAAAAGATATTGCACCTGCAGGAAGTTTGCATTAACTTCCAAGGCTTCATTTACTGCCATCCTTTACCACACCACTAAGGTTATTTACTGGACTTGAACTGCCCACATTTCAATAAAAAAATGGAAAAAATAGGTTGCTCAACTGTTTTTCTGGAAGTATTTTTTATTCCTCATGGGATTCTTTCACCTTCCATGATGAGTGTCTCAACAGTCAGAGAAATACCCACTGACGATCTCATCCTCTCGCACATCCAGCCCTGTGTCTGGTTTTAAGCTTGGCTGTTGCTCGCCTTTTTCCTCTGTTAATGATATCTGATGTACCCTTGATCCAGGGGGAGGGGGGAGATGAATGAGTGGGGCTGTGCTGACGAGCTCTCCTCCTTTGCCAAGGCAGTGGCAGCACGGCGGCGGCCATTACATCAGCACGCCAACCTCCTCCTTTGTGATTGAGATTGTAGGAGCAGTGCTGAGCTCAGCATGTTTTTTTTTCTTCCTGGGGGCCTCATTTAACTCTGCCAAACGGCCCCCTGTTTAATTTTTCAAATGGAGAGCGGCCTGAGTCACTGTGTGATGGGTCCAAGCCACACTGTGCACTCTGCGCTCGCACATGGTGGCGGGGGAGAGGGAGACGGAGGTGTTTTAAGGAGTAGAAGAGAGTGTGAGTGCACCCATTCCTCCACCCATTCATGCCTTTCAGTTTGTTTTAATCACACAGCCACAGAGTGAAGCCTTTTCTGTTCAAACTCATATGCGATTAAGATAGAATTCCTTTAGGTTTCCATGAATAATATATATTTTCATTATGTGTTTGCATCAGTGCAGAGCCTTTGTTTCCACTTTATTGTGACTTTTACCGAAGCTGCATGCGACAGACTCCTTCTGAATGATGATAAACACATCATCACATAGCCTATATATTTAGCATATAGGTGCTGAATACAGAATTAATTTTGCATCCTGAGTGGTTTTAAAACCAACAAGTACCATCCTGTTGTTGCTATAAATAGGTCAGCGATGTGGTTTAGCCTGCAAAATGACTGGACTAATGGGCGGGAAAAGTGACAGCTCTGCCAAGGTTGCATTAAGCTGGCAGCGGTCCAATAACAAGGCAGGTCAGGGGTCAGCGGCCGCACTGCAAACCAAAGGAAAGCCATCTCATCCCCTCCCCTCCTAAAAGTTTTATGAGTGCTGGATACTGTATGTCGTCACTGCTGATTACATTTCTCACAGCGCAAAGTGGGAGCATACGTATACGAGGGAGGAAGTGAGGTGGGAGTCTTGCGGAGGAGCTTTTCTGTTCGCTGCTGACGCTTTCCTGGTGTTGACGAATGCGCTTATGCAGCATTTCGGTGGCAAATGGCTGAACAGGCTTTTCCTGGCTCAAAAAAAGCAGTACATTGTGGAGCACTTAATGTTATCAGCTGCTAGATAGATGGTCTCTTTGCTCAGTCTGTGGACCTAAGAATAGACAGCTAATAAGTAGCAAACCACACATTCAGTGTCTTTAGAATCATCTGTAAGACAGAAGCTGTTTCAATGAAAACCACCTGATGCCAGTGAGCATTACACACAGTTATGTAAATTGTAGGCTGGCAGCACAGTGGAGCAGTGGTTAGCACTGTCGTCTCACAGCAAGATGGTTTCCAGCTCCAATCCTGGTTTGGTCAGGGACTTTCTGTGTCTCCCTGTGTCTGTGTGGGTTTTCTACCAGTACTCCAGCTTCCTCCCACAGTCCAAAGACGTGCAGATTGGGGTTAAAGGTTAACTGAAGACTCTAAATTAGATGTAGGTGTGAATGTGAGTGTTGTTTGTCTCTGTTTGTTGACCCTGTGATATACTGGCTACCTCTTCACCCCGCCTCTCACCCAATGTAAACTGAGATTGTGTGAGAAAAAGTGAGTAATACTCTAGCTCCTAAGAAGGAAATGCGGTCCTCCAAGAAGTTGATTTCAGTCATTAAATTAACACTAATTAGAATTTTCCTTTCCATCATTTTTATTATTTCTAAGTCAGGAAATACACCCACATCCGAGCCTGTGTATTCATCATTTTAATGCTGTGACTGCATCTGAGCACAGAATCATTTTTCCACAAACTAATACTTCACAAAAACTGTAATAAGATGTAAGAAAGTACATTACTAAATATATTTCCCTTGTATCTGTACTTTTCTCAAGCAGATCTTTTTTTAGGTAGGCCTATTTTTCACTTTTACCCTTTTTACTTTTAATACTTAACAGCAAGTACCTACTTACTTTTATTCAAGTAGAAGAGTTAATGTGGTACTTTTACTTATAAATGAGTACATTATTACAGTATTACAGCCTTGTCAATACATTATTTCTGTTTTTGCTCGTATCCCTCCACTGCAGCTTAGCATGGAAACACTTTGTCTGTGCAAACACAAAAACTGACTTATCTACTAAAATGTTGAGACGTCTTGAGAGTATACTTGATACTAGCAGCGTATTAAGGAGGAATTTGGTCATGCACAGTGTAATGATATCAGCTACACAATTTAGATCCATAGTGTCTTAAGCTTTAAATGGTGAAAATACAGAGGCTGGTTCGGGGTCTGGATATTCTTTAGAGTAGATTTCAAAATTAGGGAGAAGATCCCATCTTACAGTGTGGATCATGATTGTGCATTAAAGCAGCTACAAGGAACCTTTCATTTTTTGTTGATTTTGGCGCCTCTGTGGACAAAAGTGGTAGTGTTTCCACTGTCACCTGTTGTAAAAACCTCCGTCCACACAGCATATGCATTTGTTTTGGAAGGAGTGAAAATAGTGTGGTGGCTCATATAAACATATTCATATAAAAATCGAAATAAAATAATATATGAACCCATTTGTCAGTAAAAACAACATTCTAACAACATTAGAACTGATTTAACACAACCATTGAGGATTGAATACATCAATGCAGGTACGAGAAATCCATCCCTCTGCCTAAACATAGGCTTTTCCATCACGACTGACGTAAATCGTTGCTCTGACTTCGCAGGTAATCCGTCCCGACCACAGACATTAAGAATAGTTTGTAGAAAAAGCTATTTTTCACCCAAATTCTCTGTTGTAGGTCATAAATAGGCACTAATAGACTTCCTTACTGTTGTTTCAGGGGAGACATGAAAAAATGTGTGTCATTGGTTGAATGTTTTTACAGATTTCCAGTCTTGTCGTCATTTGCTTAATGCATATTATTGGGTTTGATGTTGAACTTTAAGCAAAATGACACACAACATAGTCGTAACCGAACAGTAATATTCTTGCATAATCATGCAAACAGACAACCAGACAACACAGTGATGCAAAGATGCCTGACTGAGCTCCTTTTGAAAACGAATGCACCGGAACAATTTTACTCATTTCTCATCCCTTGTCAGTGTCAATGCAGAAACATCTGACGATGCCAAGCCTACAGAACGGAGACATCCAATCATTACTTTGGCACCACAGCTAACATTTAAACAATAATTGCATTTGCTCGTCTCGCTATGCAGTTTTGGAATAAAACTAATGTGAGTGGTCACTTTTGAAGAAGAGAGCATTGTCTTCTGTCAGATAACATTACACTGATCTGTTCATTATCCACAAATTATTATTGAACCGCAGCAAAAGTAAAACAAAGACAAAACGAAACAAAGACAAAAAACACAGCTGATATCACAAATCCACTCAAACTTCATGATGGATTTGAGTCACACAGATCGTCAGCCTTTTTCTGCATGACGTCATTTGACGATAGTAGAAGCTGGGAGAGATTTATTGCATGTCTACATTATGAGTCATCGTTTTCATTAAGCCGTCAGCCCTGATCAGATTTTTTTTTTTGACATGAATGTCAGTGTGCCGTGTGATACATGTCTGATTTCTGACTCGTGAAGTTCAGTTCAATGAGTTTTGACTGACATCACGTATTTCCGCGACGACTCAGTCTATAGAGGACATCATGTTGGTACAGTCCCTCTTGATCTATTATCTATGGTGATCATATACATAAGACACACCCTTGGTAACCCCAAAGGCCCACAAGTTGTCTATGTGGCAATCAGTTTGATCAGGGCCCTTGAGGTAGACCATGCCTTCTGTCTGTGTTGAAATCAAGTTTTAACTCTCATCATACATGGAGAAATCTCTCTCTTTCTTTCTTCTGTCTTTCTGTCCTTCTGTCTTTATGTCCTCCGATCGAATTCAAACATGGTGGATGTTTTGCTGAGGTCCCAAGCAGCAATGTCAACCATGTTTGAATTCGATCGGATGAGCGGTTGTCGAGAATATCGAAGGACAGAAAGACAGAAGATAGAAAAACATGGAGAAATCTCTTTCCTTCTTTCTTCTGTCTTTCTGTCCTTCGATTTTCTCGACAGCCGCTCATCCGATCGAAATCAAACATGGTGGATGTTTTGCTGAGGTCACAAGCAGCATTGTCAACTATGACATTTACATAGTCTCAAACTTTGCGTATACAAAAACCACACCTGCGAAAGGCATACTAGCGAGTAAGCCTTTCTGCTCCGTGTTCTACGAGCACAGCGCTGAGACAAGCGTGAACTCGCCCTTCCCTCTGTGCTCGCAACTGCTCAACGCTGTCCGACAGTCGCTCACATGTC
This sequence comes from Hippoglossus hippoglossus, assembly GCF_009819705.1. Taxonomy (NCBI): domain Eukaryota; kingdom Metazoa; phylum Chordata; class Actinopteri; order Pleuronectiformes; family Pleuronectidae; genus Hippoglossus; species Hippoglossus hippoglossus. Next base: position 19,971,524 of record NC_047156.1, read on the forward strand.
AAAGTGAATTGGAGACTTTTGAAGGGACAGTGGCTGATGCTCCCATCCTTCGATTGAACTCTTTGAACACTCCAGTCTCCAACCTATCTCTGATCTTTGTTTAAGGCCTGGATGAATGGTATGCTGTGTGAAATCGTCAAACAAGACAACGTAAGCAACAACCTCACCACAGTCTGGCCAGTGTCTGATTGGAGCAGTGATCCAGAGTATGATGGAATTGACACTGGAGGTCACGCAGGTCCTGTAAAACCTTGTCGTATTGTTTCATTGTTTGATTTTATTGTAAAAACCTTCTCTGTTGTTTCAGTTCCTGCCTCTTTGATCGTCCTCACCTGGTGGCCACCTGCTTACCTTCCCCTGCTGTTCCCACCAGTTCAACCCTTTTATTTACTGCCACTGTTCCCTTTTATTCTCTGCCAGATTTTCTATGTAACACCTTGCGTGTGCATTGGCTTCCCAGCTTTTTCATTGCGTTTGCCCTCATGGTTTGTTACCTTGCAGATGTTTCTTGGTTTTTGGACGTTTGCCTCCTCCCTGCTTGCTATTGTTTGCTTGTGCTGGATTAAGACCACCTGTGTAAGAATGTTTTTAGTAAAGACTGCTGTTTTGAAATCTAAACTGTAAAGTTCTTTGTTTCTGAACTTTACTCTAATCATCCCCTTAAATGTCATGTGATGTGACCTTTGTGTGCTTAATGTATATGACAGCTCATGGTTAGTCAGTGCATGCATGGCCGATTCAACTGATTACAGGCGGCTATAAAAAGATATTGACTTATTTGTGAGAGGCATTGCTCTGTGATCACGTTGAATGGGAGGATTTATCTTGACATTAAGTACGTATCATTGGTTACAGCGGAGCAAACATGACACCAAATGAGGACAGGGAGACCTGTCAATCAATACTCAGGAGTTGTAGGAGACCAGTGAGCAGTCGGCACAGAGATGTTCTGCTTCATTGCAAAAGGTTAGCTCAGTTTGATATTTATGGTATTTGACTCTTGGACTTGGCTGTTTAGGAAATCCAATGAAATACTAAAGTATGGGCATATGTTCGGTGGCTTTTCCAAAGCATCAACTTTCATTTTTGGAAAACATGTTTTACCATTTCTATTATGCGCCCAGATTTGTTTTGCCTGCAAAAATGTATTTTCATAAAAAGCTGTCAACTGGTGAAGTGAAGTTGGCATGACTTAGAGCATCTAATGGCCACAAGACAATTTGGTGGCAAAGTTTAGGTGGGTGTGTGTGATCAAGTGTTGTTCTGGAGACACCTGGATGATCCAAATCTATTCATTAAATCCCTTTAATGGCCACTTGTGCTTCAGGATCCATCAAGTCACAGTAATGGCCTTTTACGAGTGAAGAGCATTTGACTGATTGGAAAAACTGTCCCATTTGTGGTGAGCATAAAAAAATGCAATGGATGAACACACCATATTAATTTCATTGCCATGCCAGCTGAACCATTAACTGGTAGACTCAATTACGTAAACGAGGGTGACATAACCAGGGATAGAAGAGGATCATGGGTCAGGAATTTGATGGATCTCAATTTGAGATATTTCCCAATTTGAAAGGGAGAACAAGCTCTACAAAGGATGATGAGTGCTCTTTTGTGAGACACAAGGAAAGCTTGTCTAAGGCAGCAGGAGGAACAAGAACCATGAAAAAGACAGAAATAATGACAGGACATGACACAAAAAAAGCCTCTGCAAAAAAAAAAAAGAAGAAAAACTCAGTGTAGGACTCAGTGCACTCCAAAAACTAAAGAAAATAAATGACGATGAAGACGTTGGCTGAAAGCCACTGTTAGAAAATGAATAAAAGAATGAAAGAATTAATCCTCCACAGATACATATTAGATCCCATTAATTAAGACTTTGCTTCTCAGTTGCACCTTGAGCATCTTTGAGCCTCACTTGGGAGCAGAAATGTCCAACTCTCAGCTTTGCTGCAGGGGCAGAAATGATGGCAGATTCTTGGACATGGGCCAGGCTTTATAACCGCATAACGTTTAACTTTCTATAAATACCACGGGACGTGGTCCAAGTTGATCAAGTGTGATTGAATCTGAAATGACTCCAAAGCTGAGAGCCAAGTTTCCTTAAGATACTTCAGAGGAGCCGCTTGCCTCTGCCCAGCTTTTGACAGGGCAGCAGCCTGAGTCACTCCATGGTTTTCTTAAGGTGCATCACAGTTATTCCGGCAAAATAACGGCATCACCACAATGACTGTTATCCTAAAAGGGCAGCTGTTAGTGTGGATGAGTAATGTCCTGAAATATTGATTTACAAGTTGTCCATCATGATTCTGATAATCGTTTTAATTTCAGTTGGACTCTGGTAGAGGGCATAGTAGTTCAGATGACTGTTCGCTGAGCCCAGCACGTAATTACTTAATTACTATTGCTATGCCAAGTGTTCTGTTCTTGTAACTTATGCAGTTTACAACGATAACTGTAGATTTACCATCAGAGATATTGTTATTTTTTTAACAATGTAACCGTCAATTTCCAACAGTTATACAAAAGTCTATTATCTAGCCAGCAACAGTTTTTAAAGCTGAGAAATCAAATCTGACATAAAAATGTATGTAAGGTCTATATTATATATTCTCATGCATGTATGTGCAAGTGAAGCACTCAGTTTTATCATGTATGTCTTTTCATATAAGCTCAATGAACACTGCTTCAAAAAAATTCATCAAGCCTTCTGTACATACCCGTTGTCAGACATGAAATTAAGAAAAGTTTTTACTAGGGGGCCTAACTCTGAAGAATGTCCACAGCAACTGACTCTGAAAGTAACGTTCTCACATTCAGGATAATTTCAGGAGATTTTCCAGAGTTCAGTGCATGTCTGAATGCAGCTCAAATTGGAGAGGGGTTTGGGAAATGGTCAGTTATTTAGTTTAGTATGCTGGAAATGCAAAATTGATGGGACATAGGATCAGTATTTTTATATATCAACACGTAGGTGAGGTGAAAGCTTCAGCATTCATCTGTAAGGTTCTGTACAGAGTTTGTGTTTCATTGTCTACAACTGCAGGAGTATTTTAATTCTATTAGAAGAAGTGAGCGGATGAAAATGTGAGTGAATGATTGAATGATTCTTTTAATGTTCCATAGAGTCAAGCTCCTCAACTCAAACCCAATTACTAGTCAGGTCACTTCATTCATTCTTATGTAATCATGATAAATAGAACTCCTAACAGACCCTTTTCGGAAGCACAAACCCTCCTTAGTGTATAGCTATCGATTGTTGAGACGTCTCTTTTTCTTGTCTGCTACTTTTTCTTGAATGAATGTGGAGGAGATACAAGCAAGCCTGGTCGTAGAAAGTGATGTCAGAGCCAGGAGGCCGCTGAAGGCTGCTGATTGATGCTTTAAGGTTTCAACGCGATTGAATGTAATCTCCCTAATGTCCGGGGATAAACAACGGAAAACGCTTGAAAATGCTGCTTGACATTTTACATGCTTCCTTAACTGATGACCTCCTGAAATGTTAGCATGAACCTTCTGCTCAGCCAATAGCCCTGTTGGTTAGACGGACAAAAGAGTCTAACACCTGCTTTGAGGTACGTTTCCTCCACTCCCGCCTGCTCCTACTAATCCCAGTGAACACATCATCCCTCATGTCTGAATACAGTCACTTGACCCTCAATGTAAAACCACAAAGTGACACCAGTTCCACCACTTGAACTTGTATTTAATCAGGTGGCGAGCCTCTTTTGTGGTGGCAAGCCACTGATTAGATTTGGAGATTGAGAGCCATTACAGGAGGCAGCGGTTGGATAATGACTTAAGTGCTGTTTCGCCTTCCTTTCTCTGCAGGAAGTGATTTATCTGGATGGGCCTGGCCTTCACTAACTGGGAGGTGCCCATTGGTGAGCAGTGCCATTCATAGATCATATCACCCAGCTCTGACCCTAACAACATTCTCTGTCCTTCCAATGGTGATTTGTGGTTTCTGTACATGGAAAAGTATGACATTACAATACTGGTTACATTCACAGCTTATTAGATGGGATCTTACTTTCACTTGTTCTTGTCCTTCACTTGTGTCTATAATGTCTCAGTTGTCCTGTGTCATTTTAGATTGACACGCTGAGTGACTGGAGCTGGTCCAGTAATACATCAGACAGAGGCAGAAAACTAATCTGCGATAATATCTTTTGATAATTTATTGTTTTAGCCATTTTAAAGTATTATTATGAAAATCTACATATTGTCTGGTTCCAGCTTCTCCGTTACTTTTCTCTGTTTGACATTGCTGTTTGCTCCGGTCATATTTACTATGGCCACTAGAGGGTACCCAATTATAAAACGTAACTATGGCTCGTAACAAGCTGCTTGCAACGGCAAGGACAACATGGCCATGGAGCGGCAACAAGCAGTCATGTCCTGCCTGTAGTAATTATACACTGTAAATTCTGAAATTTGTCAATAATTACAGATAAATTGTATAAATTATTCAGTCCTTTTGATTTTGCATAAAAAGTGACATCCATTTTCTCATATACTTCCACTACTACTGAATTAATAACATTAATAAATGCAGCTGAAACACTGATATGAAAATATAGTTGAATGTATTTACCATTTACAAATGAAACATAACAATTACTACTACTAACATGAGATGAGAGTTGCAATTGGAACTGTAATAAAAGTAACAATTAACACGGAGGGTATAAAAACAGATCATTATGTTTTTAATTCATAAATATATTTTTAAATGGGCTTGTTATAGGAATAATAACATAAGCAGTTAACAAGCAAGTAAGTAACATGGAGAATAATCAGTGTGACAACAAGATACATCCTTAACAGTATTATGGTTAATCAGCCATGTCGATTGGCTACTTAGTGATTTCCTGCTATTCCCACAAAGTCCTTCATCAAGCCCTGGAGATCTGATGTGAACAGCTGCCATTTGTCTGTGGGCAGCACGTTATATATAGAAAGTATTATACTGAAACCAAAGCTTGTAAATTCTACTTCCCTTTTTGAAGAATCACAAACACGTGTATTAGTTGGGTTTTAATCGGTTGCTTTAAGTTATTGACAGAAAACAACATTATCCACTGAGCATTGACGATCCAATATCAATCTGACTTCACTCCAATTGCTTTTGGTAGGTGGAGAGAGCAATAAGAGCAGCTGTCAGCAGGGAAATACTGAGGCGTGTCCGGTGAACAAACACAGCATGTTTTGTGGCTTCAGGTCATTGAGGACTATTGAGAGAACTGTTGGGTCACCTTTCCATTACGTGACTGTGATGTCATTCATTCATTGTTTGGCTGGTTATTTTGAAGCCACATAATATTTGTATGGTCACCACTACGTTGCTATGTTCTGGAGCTGAAGCAGAGCATGTGAGAGCTATATGGTCCCCAACCTGGGTCTTGGACCTCTTGAAACCCTTCCTTTAATGGGATTTTTTTTAATCGTATCTGTTGAAATCCTCTACCAGACAGTCATCAATAAATAAAGTTGTCTGAAAACAAAGTTCAAATACGACCAATCATTTTTTTCAGACCAAATGGTGGCGTACTTATCTGTGACTAATCAACCAACCTACCTGCAGCCTGCCTGTGCTTTGACTGAGCATGACCAGAGTCTTCAGCTGGAGAGACATACCCCACAGAGACGATAAGGAGAAGTTGGCGAGCGAGTCACAGAAAAGTCGTCTTCTAGCAGTTGTCAGTCAGTGCATGTTCATGTGTTTTAAGGGCGTAGCTTTGATGTGAGGGCCAATGGAAGTGGTGGGATGTATCGGATGCATATTTTCAAAGTGTAGCCTGCTCTTGCTAGCTGTTCTGGGATTAACCCCATAGATTTAACAGGATAGCAAAGTAGAAAATACATCATTTTTAACTCACTTATAACACTTTTAAACTACCGTTTTTGCTTCTTCTAATCATTGAAATAAAAAACCTGAAAGGTTTTTCCTTATTAAATTTCTCAAATTTTGACAGTTATGGTTACATACAGTATAATACCAGGAAGAAGCTGGAGCCAGCAAATAATCAGTATTTTGAAAACGTAACTACTGTCAAAATAGGCAGATCATTTTTCTTTTAATTGACTAATTTATTAACCAAATTATTGTTACAACTCTAATAGCCACTGACAGTGGCAAAGCATTCGAACTCATGAGCTGATGCCTTTGTGTGTGTGATTAATGTGCATGTGTGTGTGCATGACATGAAACATACCTATACACCACCTCTTTAATGAGCTCGTTTATTATGCTGACATGTAGCACAGCAGTCTTACCCATCCAGCAGAGTCAATAACACCATTCATATGTGTCAGCATCACATTTACACGTGAGACACTTGATTGGCCCAGTAGAGCTGAGCCATTAAGATGACAACGTTTGCGTGCATCCAATAATGGCATAGCAGCGGCAGCAGTAGCGGCAGCAGCAGCAGCAGACATAGTCGTCATTGTGTCCCCACTAATAACTTACACTACAGTGGGCATGTTGATCTCAGGTGGGGGGGCGGCTGGGCTTCAAAGGTTACACTATCGACTCAGAGCTCCAAAGTTTTTTCAGGAGCTGAGTGAAAAACTTTGGAGGAGTCAGGGTGGCCTGTGCAGCTCCCTGGGGGGAGTGTGATGTAGATGACCTAAAAGGAACACCCACACTGAACAAAATGAGCTCATGTATTGTAGCATTAAATACACTCACCCACACACAGGAATACAACATATACACACACAGAGATGACGTACAACACACACAATATCAGTTCAAAATGAATGGCACCAGGATAGACAACTTCATTTTTAGTTTAACCATGACGCAGCCACACCACATTGTCTTCATCCGATTGATTTTTAAAGACCAGACGGAAAACCTCAGCTGAAGTTCAAACAGAACTCCTCAATATAACAGTGACGGCTCTAATAAATTTCCCATTCGTTTTCTCTATTGATGTTTCAGAAAGTCCTTGTAAAAAGAGTTTTAAACCTGGAACCGACCAGGCCGACCAGTTACGAGCTAAATCTTGACCATGAAACATTTAATTTGGAGCAAAATAAAAGACAAAAGCGTTGGACTGTATAATTATTTTAAGAGTGATCCCTTGCGTATGATGCCTTTCTAACGACTTCCAGCGCGTCTTCATAATTTTTTTTGATTTGAAGTGATTTTCACCCTTTGGACTCTTTTCCTCATTTCTAAACTCGTTAGAAAGAAAATCATGGTTGTTCTGTTCTGATCATAGCCGGCATGATTTTTACGGTTGTAGTAAACATTTCCATGGTAACAGCGAGCTTCACCAATCACCGCTGTAGCTATTACACCTGAGGATGGTGGGTAGTGTAGTTTTTCTCCTTGACATTGCAAATAAAATATGTTTTTTCGTAAAATACTTGATATCTTACAGACTTACAGACAGGAGCTAATAACATTGTTTCATAATCCTGTAGTTAAATACAGAAGGAGCTTTGAAGAAATGTAGGCACGAGACAAGAGAGGCACGAGAAACACTTTCCTCTGCTTATTCGGTGAAAATGAAAGAATGGATTTTATAAACCAGTAATTTTAGCAGCAGTGACGCAAAAGACACTTTGAGTGTTAGTTTTACTTGAGGCTTGAGCTTGAAGGACTAAAAAGAACTTTTAAAAAAAAGAAACGAGTAAAGCATGGAGGAATGCAAGAAAGCAATTTCTCTTTATTCATTTATAATTTTCCATTACCTGCTGGTTGAACACTGAAAACAAAGCTTAAAGTTTTGGATGGAAATTGAAGTAGCTGAAGCTGGAATGGGAAGTTTAGAGAAGCATCTAATTCTATGACGAGCCTGTGGTCTATGTTTCCAGCTGTCCAGAATAAGTTTGGCTGCACATATGCAGGTGGAGAAGTGCTGTAGGTACAGTATGTAGATATGGCTGGAGACCCAGCAGCTGTCTTTTCAGCAGTGATTTAATGTCTGACATGGGTAAGCCTTGTGGCTCAATAGCACTAAAAGGCTCATCCTGTCTAATGGGGTTCCTCTATGACGCAGACAAGGACAGGCAACCCCTCCCCTTCTTTTACATGTAATCTTACACATACACATACATACACACACACATATACACACATACACCTCCTGTACATCCTCTCATTTTGTGCAGCGCGCAGAGACTTTGAGTGCACACATATAGACACAGACACACACACATACTCGCCTATGTGCACACAGGGGTTGGTTCATATGTACACGCACACACGGCGTCCTGCACACTAATGATAAGGAATGCAATTGAGACGATGGTGCACGACAAACAGTTGTGTAATTGCTTTTGAGAAACGGCTCTTGTCAGAGGCTGTCATCGATTGATCCTTGCTGAGGACAACTTGTTTACTCGGTGTGTGGGTGGAGGCAGGCAGCAGTGATCATTTACTGGACCGACTGTGGTATCACTTTATTAACTTAATATGGTTTGATGTTTCACTGTGGTGGGGCGGGAGCCTGCCGTGGTTATCTCAAGTTTTATTGCAAGCTCTAATAAACAAAAGACAATGTGAGCTGGAGAAGATGAAAACTGCTCAGTGCTTTGTAGTTTTGAAAGTAATTTAAGAGTTGACTCATATGTGAAGTGCCAGAAGTTCAATGTGTGCAGTGAATCACATCATATTGCTGCAAATTCAAATCAATAACAAGCGGATTACATAAGCGGATTGTGGATGGTCTATACTGAGCTGAAGAAAAGTGGGTGTCGTGCTGGAGTTGGTGCCATCCAAATAGCATTATATGAATGAAGAGCCGGGGCGTGCGTCACTGTGTAGTATACTTCCCTCCCCAGCAGATGGCCCCGCCTGCAAGTGCTTAGCTGGGAGGGTGGTGGTGGGGTTGGGGGGGCTGGGGTGGGGACCTTATCGATTTGGCATTTGAGGTGCAGCATGCGATGTAACATTTTTGGAAGGTTTTTAAAAAAATATTTATTGCTGGTGATGCTTCTCCACAACCACCAGTTTCCTTTGCCTCCTACTTAATTAATGACATCAATGCAAATTGGGGGATAGGAAATGGTCAAAATGACTGGTGGATTTTGTGAATGGAGCACTTAGTGACTGAGGAATGACGTCAGCGCAGAGCCCATATCCCTTATAGTGAGCCAAGACTGAGGAGAAGGCGTCCCATTGGTTCACCGTGGCATCAGAGCGACGCGATTGGCTGCCGGCGGATAATTAAACACCTACACAGTCAATGCACAAATCCAAGTGGTGGGATATATAGGCTGGTGCGTTGGCGCTGCATGCAACAGAATCAAGAGTTGTTCTGCAAGTTGAGAGAAAGTCAACTTATTGTGTTTTGCATAGAGATACATAGATTTATTTATTTATTTATTTATTTTTTGCTGGGTGATTATCGCTGAAGGTAAGTGTTGACTTTGTATACTGGGTTTGGCAAAGTGTTGGGATGACTGTTTGACTGTTTGCATGTGTGTGTGGATCCGGAGAGATATGGCCACAGAGTCACTGCGTTACACCGCGGTGACGTGACTGTGTTGGTAATGAGATTGGAGCGTGGCCACTGGGGTCACCAGTAACACCAGCAGCCACTTTGTGAGGGTCAAGTCTGCACCTAGAGCAGAAGCCCAATGACTGAGAAAGAGGGAGATACAGAGGGGAAAGAAAGGGGATGAAAGGGAGAACAGGATCCAAAATGAGAAGAAGCTGAAATGAAGAACAGCAAGTAAAAGATGAGAAGGAAGAGATGGAGGTGACCAGGTTTGTGTGTGTGTGAGAGGGAGAGAGAGAGAGAGAGAGAGAGAGAGAGAGAGAGAGAGAGAGAGAGAGAGAGAGAGTGCTGGCAGCTCATTACACTAATGCACTGGTCCCTCAGGGAGTTGGCGAGCTTGGAGTCTCCCCCCCATCCCTTTCTCTCCCTTTCACCCCTCCTCTTCTAGCGCTATAGCAAGTGCTACATGCATCACACAGTTAGGACCCACCACCTACCCCCACAAACACACACACACACACACACTTGCTCCCACCCGCAGACATGTCTGAGTACTGAGGCGTACAGCATGAGAGAACTACCTGTCCTGTGCTCGTGGCTGGAGCTTTTGGAGGAACAGTGCGTTTTGCAGAAGAAGAGCAGGGGGCACTGTTATCCGGCTCAGGTCTGACGGAGTTTAAAGTAAAAGTCAGGAGGTTCAGCAGGAGACCAGAGCTAAAAAGTAGCACGCTGAGATGTGGGTAGAGCTGAGCTCACCTCTCAGCAAAGTGACAGAGAGCTTTTTCTTTGCTTTCTCGTCGCAAAACTTCTTCCGAAAAGGGGACCAGCCACTTGCATGTGTATTTTCTACGTGTCGTGTGTCTTTAAGGTGACTTGAGAACTTATTTCAGTGGTGTGGAGTGTGAACATAAGCAGCTGACGGGCATGTCTTTCTCACTATGTAGGGGACCATGGTTATGTTGAAGATCTCTGCTTTCCTTGTTGCCTACGCCCTGGTCATTTGCCAGATGTACTGCTCACAAGCCGCCCCTGCCAGGTGAGAGATGCTCAACATTCACATGTCACACTTCACATTCTCAGCCGACATCCTTTTTTACAGCGACGAGAAATGCATGGATATGTAGACTAGATTTAAAATCCTGATTCTCTTACAATTACAAAGGAGGGATTGGAGAGGTGTTTTTTAAAAAAATATATATATATAATATTTCTGAGGGTTTCAAGTAGAGTTTTCTTTCTTTTTTGAAAAACCCCCCAACTATTTTCAGTGCTGCTAGAAAAATCTAAAGAACTGGGGAAAGCACTTGTCTTTGAATGAATGTGAGGGACAGATTGACAGAAAGAGGTGCAAACACATTCATAATACATACAAGTATCTACAGCAGGTATTACAATGAGAAATAATATGCTCGCACACACACATTAAGTATAGCCTGCGTGTTCTAATATTAATCATTCATTAAACTAAATTCTAGGCTCAGTTGCTTAGGTTAAAATGTGTGTAAACCATATACGTTTATAACAAAATGTAAATCTCATAAGTATAATTTTCCAGTTTAGAGTTTGTATATCCTGTTATGCCTGTAATCTGACCGGATGAATCTAATCTCAGTTTAATTGTTTGAATAAATAAAAAAACAAATAGAATCGAAAAAGTCGAAAAAGATGAAGGACAAAAAGTATAATTGACTTCATGCGGAGATAAATACGGCCTATGTATTTATAAGAAGCTCCGTCCAAGCCACTCCTCATTCTGTTCCTATGAAGCTATCGATTTAGTAATAAATCTAACGCCGGCTGCTCATCGGCCCCTCTCTCGGATGGGGCACTTTCTGCAGATTGTTTCCCCGCCTTGGCTGGGGGCCCTCCAACTCAGACGTCATCCCCCTCAGAGTTGGTGACGTCCCAGCCAACCCCCCCTGACCCGTCCTATCCATCCAGCCAGTGCAGTCCACCAGCACCCTACCCCACCCTGACACCCACTTGCACATCCCCCCCCCCCCTCCCCTCCATTTAACTGCAGGTGATAATTCTAGCAAAGGATTTAATACTGATCTCAATGCCTGTCCTCCCCCAACCCCTCTGACCCCTAAACCTCCCCTTTTCCCGCCATCCCTCCCTCCCCTGCACAGACCGGGTTTAGAGTCCATGTCAGACCGAGTCACGCTCACGGACTACGAGGCGCGAAGGTTACTCAACGCCATCGTGAAGGAGTTTGTGCAGATGACAGCAGAGGAGCTGGAACAGCAGGCGACTGAAGGAAACAGGTACGGATGACTCTTATTTATTTGAACCCCCTTGTAATGGAGTCTTCTCTCCGTGCACAGAATCAGCTGCTGGAGGCTAGAAATAATAGAAAGGTAACCTAACTTCTTTGGCTGAAATAAAAGGGTAAAACTCACAGCTCGTTTTTTGGGCTGCCGTGCTGGACTTTATTCAGGAACTGTACTGTTTTCTGGTTTCACTGAGGTTGCGTCTTTTTAGTGGCCCCACTTCAATCAGGCATAGAGGTATGTACTTATCAACTAGAAATAAAAGAGAGGGAAAACAGATCATTTCCAAGAATAGATGCTAATACTAAAGAAAATCCCTATTCTCTGTCATGACCCTGCTCCTGCATGGATAAGTTTGATTTAACTTTGTTTGAAGGGACTATTTCCAGCCTGCCTGCCGGGCATGTGAGCAGTGTATGCCTAACGGAACGAATAAGTGTGCATGATGTCAATTAAGTGGAGTTGCATGACAGTAGGAAGTGACTGGTTTGTTCTGTGGGTGTAAAAGATGTGACAAGAGGGGATTGACTGCGGGTGGGGGTGGGGGATGGAGGTTTCTGTGCATGAGGGGACGAATGACAAGTTCTTTGAATGATGCGAAGGGGATAAAAGCATGGTGCTGGTCGGGAAATGCATTTATTTTTTTACTTTTCGATACCTCTGATGGCATGAGGAAGAAATGCATGTGTGAGAAATGGTGTGTAGATGGATGATAAAAGCAAGACAGAGGTAAAGGAAGTGTTACCTGCATGTTTGTCCCGAATCTATGAGCCTGTTCTCTGCATGTGTCTTTGTGTGTCCCCTCCCCGACAGCATGGACAGGCCCCTAACCAAGCGCTGCTCCAACCTCAGCACCTGCGTGTTGGGCAAACTGTCTCAGGAGCTGCACAAGTTGCAGACGTTCCCTCGCACGAACGTCGGAGCAGGGACGCCCGGCAAGAAGCGCAGTGCGCCTGAGAGCGACAGCTATGCAAGCTACGGCGAGACATTTGACAGCATCTAACCCCTCCTCATACTTTTACCTTCACCGCATCTCCTCCTCCCCTCTCCGCTTTCTTTTTCTTCCCCCTCTCCACCTTCTCTTTCCAGTTTCTTCCCTCTCAGTTTTTGGACTGGCAAGTGCATGTTGATTTTACCTGCTTGGTTGATATGAGAAGAATATGTCCTTTAACTGCAACCCCCCCCCCTCCCTTTTTTTCTATTTGTTTTGGGCAGAGAATGATTTGTCCCCATCATTTCAGACAATCAGAATTAGTTTTCATAAATGTAATTCAGGAGCCGGTTCAGATGTCCATCTTTGTGTACTGTGCGTGGAGTCATTCGATGGCAATTCAAAAGCCCCTGAAATCTAGGAGTTGAAAGAGATCACTTAATTAAACCATTAATAAATGATCCACTCATGCGACACCATGTTTGTTGTTCAATAAACGTATTTTTCTACCAGGAAGCGTTAGCAGATTTTCATTCTTAGGGGTGCTTGAAAACAGGCAGTGGGTAAACATGTGGATGAAATGGACATAAATAGGGTTTTAGAACAACTAATAGAGCCCTGACATGTTCTCTGAAGCTCTCATCAAGTGCAAAGGTAAGAAAAACAAACAGAAAATATGCAAAACCTTACATGTTTGATGTCTTAAAATGTGTTGTTTCTGTTCTGTGAAGATAATGTTGATAAAAGTGTGTGTGTGTGTGTGTGTGTGTGTGTGTGTGTGTGTGTGTAGATCTGTATATGAATGTCAGTCAGATCTTGGCATTAATACCTTGTTTGCTCTTCTGAAGCAGCGTTACAGCACAGAAGCGAGCCTGCAACACAGCGACCTGCGTGACTCATCGCCTGGCGGACTTCCTCAGCAGGTCGGGAGGAATGGGCAACAGCAACTTCGTCCCCACCAACGTCGGCGCCAAGGCCTTCGGCAGGCGGAGGAGAAGCGTCCAGATGTAAGCACCCAAGAACCTTCATGGAAATGGTAAATACAGACATTACAAAATAAAATATTTCTCCATCTGTGAATTTTGAAATTTTAGCCGTGAATATTTACTTTTGAAAAATTATGAATGGATTCACATAATTTTGGGTAAATTTGTCGTTTGAATTTAATTACTGTCTTTTTGTCTTTCTGTCTTTCAGAGGTTGAAAAAAAACTGAGAACAGAAACCAACAAATACAAAATCGAGCAGAAAATAAACTCTGAACTGGCCCTTTATCCACTCTCACGTTCTTATGGAAAAAAGACACCACTGGACGTCTCGTCCCATCTCCATCCTGTTAGTGAAATCTTTTGCTTTTGGCAAATAAGAGAAGAAAAAAATGAGAAAAAAAGCACTTTAGTTTATGTACATGAACAAATGAAATCCTGAAGTAAAAAAAGCATCCTTTATGGTTCCTCTTTTTTTATACATGACTATCATTGGAAAATAAAATGAAAACAGCAGTGGTTATCACCTAATTATTTTCCTCCTCTCACCTCGTTAGAGCACATTTCTTCCTTGCGATGTTTCCCATCCCCCCCCACCCCCCCCCCCCCCACCCCTCTCCTCTCGAGGGTACCCTGTTTTTTCTGTGTGCCAGAGGGACGCCATTAAAGATCAGCCTACCCAAGGCCCCCCCACAACGGCTGTTGTCTTGTGCCTTGATGTAGAACAATTTACATGAACATGATTGTACAGTTCGGTAAAGAAGACCCGAGCGAGGATGAAGAGAATGAAGACAGATTAATATTGTAAACAATATTGTGAAAACAAATTTCAGCAAGATTAAAATGTATTTTAGATACACTCGGGTTTGGGGTACTTGTGTTGTTCTTCAAAGGTTTTCAAGCATTGACGTGCAGAAAGTAACAGAGTAATAGAGAGGCTGAAAAGCTTATATTTGTACATGAAATGTTGGAGCATTAATAAAAAATGGTCTATTCATTATAAACTATAATAGAACCTCACAGAGATAGAGTGATTTATGATTAATTGCTTAATAATTTGAGAATATTTTCCACTGACAGAAACATATAAATATGTCACACACATCTATGATTTGGCAAAATGAAATCCATAGTCACACACTCTGCTGTTTCGCAGTATTTTCTACCTGACACAAAGTAGCATGGATATGTTAAGATACATAGGGGAAAATAATCTGCATGGGTCATTCATTCTTAATAAAAAGCAGCCAAACCTGCTGTCAGACTTGTTCTTCTTGCAGTGGAGGTTACTGCACAACACTCATATGAATCTGAATCACAAAGTATTCCCATTTACATGAATAGATTCTTCACATATGAGTGCAAACGTTGAACAAAAGATGGTCTTTCTTTGGCACCGAGAC
Source organism: Hippoglossus hippoglossus (assembly GCF_009819705.1). Classification (NCBI taxonomy): domain Eukaryota; kingdom Metazoa; phylum Chordata; class Actinopteri; order Pleuronectiformes; family Pleuronectidae; genus Hippoglossus; species Hippoglossus hippoglossus. The sequence continues at coordinate 19,986,580 of NC_047156.1, forward strand.
ATCCACAATTATTTGAGTTTGACAGGACACACACTCTCATAGAATAACACATCGCTCAAGCTGCCCTAACATACTGCACTCTCGTCAATTGGCAGACTTTTAATCACAAAATGTGCAGCCCCATGCGGGATCCAGGATGACTGAACATTTTGGGGGTTCTCTTGTTTTTACAGCAGCACTCCAATAGGTGGCAATGTCATTATCCTGACTAAAGTTACAGTGGAGCACTGCAGAGTCTCACTCGTCCGACCCACGTCACAAAAGCACAAAAACAGTCTCCATCGATGATGAACATGCAATTTCCACCAGCTTTTTTCTTCAACCCCTTCAGCAGGTGTTGCGATGCTGTCACATTTGGTTCATTCTCACTGCTGGAAAAGTTAATTTCAAAAGAGTGAAAAATAAAAGTAAAATAACACAAATAAAAGCTGTATCAAGTGAGGTGTAACACAACGGCCTGTTGAACGCTCTATAGGAGGCATATTAAGGAAATGGTCCCCCATGTGCTTCGTAACAAGGAATTACGGTTTTGACGGGTTTCGATTAAGTGCGTTGCCTTCAAGGAGCGGACACTTTATTCGATGCAGACAGTGGCTGCATGACGGTTAACTCCTACAAGTCAGTGACTCACAAAGAACCGACACACACACAACACGTCAAATACACAGACTTCACTCTGGGCAAAAAAACGTCAAATCCTGCATGGTCGAGCTGAAGAAATCCCTGACGTACACTTAACCCTCATCCGCTTCAGCTAGAAGACGACTTTCTTCATGTTCAAGATGTTGTTTGCACTACTACATAATTACACGTTTCTATGTATTCCCCAACAATATCAGATCGTGTATGCACAGCCAGTGGTTTCAAATTATTTTAAGTACCGCGTTTCCAGAAAAAACTCACACACAGGCAGCTAAAGAATCACTTGAAGGGAGGATAAATTAAAGCCCCTCAGTTTTGGATGACAAAATATGGGATGCACATTTGGAAAATTGAGGGTATAATGAGCCCATTCAATAAGGGTGAAAGTGAAAAACAGGATGCACTTGATCCTATTTGCTTGCACGGATGGATGCCAAGCACGCACCAGAGCAAATACAGGATATTTGTCACTGTGTGCAACGCAACCGAGCACACAAGAAATGTGAGCACTAGGAAAAAAAACTGTGTATTTCTGCACAACATTATATTTAGTTCAGATGAAAAGTGCAAACATCAACACCACACATGTCACACACACTTAAAGCAACAACTGATTGGTTATGAAGTGTTCCACTGGATGACTTATTAATTATGAGACGAGAGGATGTGTGTGACTAATATGTGAACTTTGTGCTCTTTGAATATAAACAGAAAAAATTAATCGTGCTCTATTACCCATCAGGCCTTAACACCCTAATCAATCAGTAGTATTACTGTCTTTGCAGTCATCTGTCCGTCTTACTGTCTGTCTGTCTCACTATCTGTCTGTCTGTCAGTCTGACTTATCTATCTGTCTCACTATCTGTCAGTCTGTCTCTCTGTCAGTCTGTCTCATGATCTGTCTGTCTGACTTATCTATCTGTCTAGATGTCTGTCTCAATATCTTTTAATCTGTCTGTTTTTAAATGTTCTGTGTTTATATTCTTGATGTCGACTCAAAGCGCTTTACAGTACAGTTTATTGCCATTCATCCATTCACACACACATTCATTCAGTGCATCTATGGACAGCACTGTTTTCTATAAGGGGCAATCCGGGGTGCAGTATCTTGCCCAAGGGCACTTCGGCATGCAGATGGTCTGTCTGTCTCACTATCTATCTATCTATCTATTTATCTGTCTATCTTTCTATCTTATTATCTATCTACCTATCTATCTATCTATCTATCTATCTATCTATCTATCTATCTATCTATCTATCTATCTATCTATCTATCTGTCTGTCTGTCTGTCTGTCTGTCTGTCTGTCTGTCTGTCTATCTATCTATCTATGTATCGGTCTCACTATCTTTCATTCTGTCTCTCTCGGCGTACAATATGAAGCCATGCTGGAAACCACATGGAAACTTCTCCTGCATGGTTTAGAAGGAAGAAATAAAAACCCCTGCCCCCTCCATATTCTGATAATTGAGGAGTACGGGAGTTTGGGGGCTGATTCGTTGGTTGGTTTGGTTTTAAGCTTCTTTCTCCGCGGTACTCTAACAATCCTACTATGCCAATGAGCAAAGCAGCCCTAATGATACACAGCTGCATTGAATGGGGCCCTTCAAGTTTGAAATTAGATGGTTCGTATAAGAGAAAACTGAGAAGCAAGCCCCCCATCTCCAGAGAGAAGATTTGCCACTAGTCCAGTTCCCAGAAATGTACACCACAAATGCTTTTTAAGACCTGAGGCTTTGGAAGAAGCTCCTTTTTAATGTTTAAACATTTTGGGGAGAATAGAAAGTCAAATCCAGACTGGCTTCTTTTCCACCCTCTCATCAGCCCAGGACTTTACTTTCCTTATCCACAGACAAACTGGCTTTAACTGTAATACTTACTATTGACAACTGAAACCAGAAGAACCAGTAGAAAAACTACTCTAATTTGGTTCCAAATCTCACTCTTTCAGTCCCTGTTGCTTCTCTTGTGTTAATGCTCCAGAGCTACTTTAGAATTATTCCTTCTTGTTGGTGAGTCCAAACACGTCTGTGATATACTGTCACTTTTTATTGTTTGACTGCTACTTTGTGTACAGAGTGAAATTAGAAAACTTTGTGTTCATCCGGTTTATCTGAAATCAAGATTTTATAGTTAATCTTTGGGATCTCGTTGCCCTCTATATATTTTTGCAAGGAAACTCGTGTTATATTATTGTTTTATCAGGTTCTATCATAAACTATTCCCATAATCCCTTAACTATCAAGAGTTAAACCATGACAACACATTGTGTTCCCCCTCGTAGGTCTGTGTTTCTTAAATTAGGTCATGAGGTAAAGTTTTCATAGTTTTCATTGACATAGTGAGATAAAAAATGTTTAGCTCCTGAACTGACCAATCAGCATTGATTAGCAGAATGCCAATTTGATATCGGCAAATCATCTACTGTTAGAAAAACTAAGGAACATTAATATTTTTTTATTATTTATAAGTCTAAACCGATAAATAAATTACTTTTTTGTCCAAGCAGGTTTAAATAATTATTTTTGCCAAACTCCATTTCATCCAATTCATGGAGGATTACCTCACTGTGGTATTAATATACAGAATAAAGTCTGATGGGAGGCTAGAGTGAACTGTCAGGACTTTATTTTCCAAAATATTGGACTTTTTCTCTATTCCTCTATCTATCTCTGTAATAAAATAAATACAAATGTTGCCTGGCAAAGGGTTACCATCAGGTATATGGAAATGAGCCTTCATGACCATTCCCTTGATGCTTTTGCCGGGAAATGAGGTAACATTTGTCAGGAAATTAGTTGTTTTCATTCCGATTTAAGCTAAAGCTAATATTTATTGACTCTATACGTTGTAACAGGCCCTTGTGTGCACATGGGAGAAAGTGTGTGGTGCAGCCCCCTACACATAATCACGCGGTAACTATTCACTAAAGAATACGCAGCGATATTAACTGCAGCGGCACAGACCAGCTGAGTCTTGCTCATGATGGGAAACAGCCGACTGGCGTTTATATTTTCATTTTCCTTCCCCATTTTTAAAGCTCCCAATTTTTCCATAAGGTAGTCATTTCCAAGGCTGACGTGAAACCAGACACCCGGGAGCACTCATGGTTAAGGGCCAGAAACAACACAAGGCCGGGCCCGACATCCTCTCACCTACCCCAATCCCCCTTCCCGTCTTCTGCGACTGTTCCTGGGAAGGTAAACACCTCTGTGCCGTGTCAGAAACGGGATTTCATTCTGCTGTCACGGCAGTTCCTTAATCTGGCCCACGTTTCTGTCCCGCCCTCTCTTTCTTCTTCTCCTCCCCTCACTCTCTCTGCAGCCACATCTGGAACCCAGCCTCCCATTTATTTATGTGGTCTGTGTTGTTCCTTCTCTTATTTTTTTTAAAGTCTTATTTAAAAGTCCTTTACCTTGTCTTGCTGGCATCTCCATCTGATGAGGTCTGCAATTACATCTTGCCATAGCTGGTCACTCTGCAATTACATGCTGCACCACAGAATCTCTCTCCCCCCCCCCTCTTCTTTGAGCAGCACCACTGCTCATATGGCAGACCGAAATAGAATAGTTTCATGTCTGTTTGGATGGCGGCCCAGCTGAAACTATGCTGCGCTGCTTGACTGACAGTGGGATGTGAGCTTTTTTCTCCCGTAGAAAAAACCTTTAAGGCCAGTTACGTTTAGACGTTTAGAGCAGTCTTACTCCGGCAGGCTTCGGTGGTGGTTGGCCCCAGCTGGGCTCCAAGAAGGGAAACTGCAGGGCAAGTCAGAGACGCAGTCAGAGTGTGTGAAAGAGAGGACAGAGACAGACAGTGTGCAAGCGGAGAAGACAAGAACCTCGAGCTGAAACTATGAACCCTCCTGGGAACACTTAATCTTTTAGTGGCCGACCACGAGAATGGGTAAGTTTGGAAACTATAGTTCTGTCTTGTCTCAACTTCTGGGAAAGGGGAAATTATGCCGTGAATAAGTTTTGGATAACAACGTTTTTTCAGATAACTTAATATGCATAACTCAGTAGTACAGCATGTAGCACTTTATTCAAATATATGAGCGATAATACAGGATATCCCTGTGAAGTCATCCAAACCTCCTCAGTGCAGTTGTCCACTGGTCCAGGGGCTGACAGACATTACAACCGAGTATTTTCTAATTGGAGATTTAGTTATTCTGTTGTGCTAAAAGCTGGCAGTGCTTTCAAAACCCCTGCATTTACTGTAAATGGGCGGTGAATAAATTGATGTCAAAGCCCTTTTTCTTCATGAGAGTGTTCTTGACCAGAGTCCAACTCAGCTTTTTACCACATAAACCTTGAAGATTTTCTAAAGATGTCAGTAGCATTCTCACGTAAAAGCTTGTGATTTAAGATGGCAGCGGTACTGATCATCTGGACACTTAAAGGTCATATGAGCCCCTCTGGACAGGACTCGTTATTTTTGTTTGAGTTCAAGAGGCTTTTGAGTTTTATGCTTTACAGTGTCAACCTTGCAGATGAAGTTCAGGAAAAGCATAATAAAAGACAATTATAAAACCAACTTGTACAGAGTGGAGTAAAACAAATAAAAAGAAAAGGCAGTACAGTTCAGTAAAGTTAGAAACGAACTGATGCCAGTGATAATAATTTCAAATCTTTAGTATGGAGGGTAATATTTCAGTGAAAATGAGGTCATGTAACACTAAACACAACAATAGCATACCACCATCTTTCATAGTTGCGATGGCAATCATTTAGCAAACATGGTGTTTCCGGCCACCTGTTCCACCAACTCCTGAGTCCAATATCTGTCTCTTTAGCTGCTAGCATGCTCCACAATGTCTACTGTTAGTTGCTAAGTTTGTCTGTCTGATCGGTTGGTTGCATGCAGTGGGTTTAAAAGAGCTACCTTCTGCTGCCGGATATGATGAGGGTGATGAGAGTTTGCCAAAACAGTGAGCTGGAAGATGGTAAAACTGCTGAGTCATGTACAGCGTCTCTTTTCAAGTTCAGCACCTGGCTTTGCGATGCAAGTCATAAGCATACGCTCGTTGGTCTTATTGTCTTGTTGCAGTCCCTGATAAAAGTGATTCTTTCTCAAGACCAGCAAAGTGTTGGTGCCAGAGGCTAACCACTTTGTCTGGGTGAGAGTCTGTTCTTTGGCTACTGAAACACAAAGAACTGGCTCGAGATAAAGCACTGGCTCTGGACCGGCCCTTGAACTGCCTTGGTGGAAAAGGGGTAATGTGAGTATGCCGCGTCAAAGCTAGCAAGATCAGGCTACACTGACCCATCTGATGCAACCTAAACATCCCAACCCCTTTTGTTAAAGCTACGACCCCCAAAACCCATAAATGTGCAGAACTGCTAGAAGGCAACTTTTCCGTGAGTCCCTTGCAAACTTCTGACCATGGTCTTTGCTTCAGTGGTGTGTGTCTCTCCAGCTGAGGACTCCAGTCATGTGCAGTGAGAGCACTGCAGACAGGAAGCTCAGTTCGTGACAGACAGGTACGGCAGCCAATCATTTCAACCTGTTCCAATGAAATGATTGGTTGTGTTTATTACAGTCCTGCAAGGGCCACAGACACCATCTTTTTTTTCTTCTTTCAGACAACTTTAGTTACTGATGTCTATCCGGAAGTGGATTTCAACAAATAAGATAAAACGTTTTTCATAAACAACTTAGCAACCCTACATTTAAGTTGTGTAAAGCCTTTACTATTAAAGGACTCTACCAACTTATTTTGCAGAGCCACTTCCTTCTCTTAAACCCAGTGACAACATTGAAACACTGACATTATACTTGTGTGGTTAGTTGGCTAACTCTCTATCAGACACTCAACCATGTCAGCTGAATGCACCTGTGTGTTGATCACTGACATGGTACACGGTCGTAAACACCCATCTTGTGAGAACTTGCTCTTTCGTATTGATGCTATGGAGGTAAATATGAACGGTCCCTTGGGGATGCTGCTCAGTGTTCTCAGTCGGAAAATATGTTATGCATTTGTTCTGAGTCATGCTGGAGCTGAAAACCATAGTGGCTATAACTGGAGTAAAGGCTGATCTGGTTTGAGTGGGAGTGGTCGTAGCTGAGACTGTGGAAAACAAGAAAACAAGAAAGATTACAAAGAGGCTGACGGTAATGATGAGCACACAGTTCCCACACGTCTTTACTACAGGCTTCTGTGTGTGTGATGTGGTGCTGCAGAGATGTGTGTGTGAGAGCGAGAGACAATTAGAGATTTCAAGAGAGCTAAGAGATGATGTTTTTCTCCACATGTGCTCAGTGTGCATATCAGACAGTTAGAAATTAGACATTTGAATGGATATACAGTGTTAGTCTCTACACATGTGAGGGAATAAGACTCAGATCTTTACATCTGATCTTCATCATTTCACTGACACTTCTCTTGCCCAGTCCATCATCTGCTCTTCAAGCAGTGATCCTTTACACACTTAGACTGACAACACCTGTTATTTCAGCGAAAATGTGCAAGTGGAAAAGCAGGAGAGGCTGTAAATAATTGCATTATATATATATGTATAAATATATATCCCTTGTACCCCACATGGGGCGGTATGTCCTCCCTCTCAAACTCTGATCCTCTACCTCTACCTGTAACTCTCTAGGAGTTTGAGGCTTCTGCACAGTGTCTTAGCTGTTCCTAAGACTGCGCTTGTCTGGAAACAGGCTTCAGATGTTGTACCTGGGATCTGCTGGAGCCACTCTAATAAATATTTCTGGCAGACACTGAATGTTTTTGTACAGACATGCTTGTTCCCTGTAGGATGAATACTACAGACTTTGGAGATCCTTGAAAGTCTCCCCCAATGCCACCATGAGGTTGACATTTTCATTTTTTCATTGAGATAACTTGACAACTGTTTCGCAAGTTGCCATTACACAGGGGCACATCACAATTCCTGATTCAGTAAGGTGCCCATTTAGGTCATTCCTTGTTTACTGTCAGCTCTATAGCTTTGAGCAGAACACACATCTCTGTATATATACAAAAATGGTCCTTGTTAAAGCACATTATGAACTTCAAAAAAGATTAGAAAATAATAATTCTTAACATTTCATATTTATTGGTAGCATTGTTAGTAAGTGACCAGTGACAGGGGCATTTCAGGGGACAATGAGATTTCAGCTGGGGCCAGTGACCCCTTTCTCTTGGATCCGCCCCTGCTCCAATTCCACCACGGAGTTCACATTTTTCAGTCCCCCCTGGACATAGTGTAAAAATGGAAATTTTCATCATCAGTTCAAAAACATATCCAGTTCTCAACAAAACTAATGTCGTTCCCATCAGCCTCAGCTGTACTTGGAGTTGCTAAATAGCAAATATTGACAAGCTGTCATGCCAAAATAAACCGGGTAATGTTGGTAAAGCAGGATGAAGCACGATTGTGGTGTCAATGTGAGGATGGTAGCATGCTGATCTTTGCATGTTCCTTTTTTGGGGAAGTTTGAGGCATATTTAAATGCTATCTGTGGATTTTACCTTCCATCAAACTCTCATTTGGTGTGTCAGATCAATCACATGTTGGGATTTGGACCTTGGAAGACTTGTGGGACATGACAAGAACATTGGACACATGAACTTTACATGAAGAAGCAGCTGAACCATCACCACTGTCTTGCTCTGTTCTTATTTGACCTGTCTTGATCCTTACACATTGACAAGCCTTCAATTTAGTGACTGAATGCTTCACACAAGTTTTAGTACATGGCTGTAAACATTTAGGTATAATAATAACCCTACATGACGCCATGCAGTAAACGTGACGTGCGGCTTGCCTAATTTCTCAGAGCAAATTACAACGTAGCATCACTTGTCCTAAGTTAAATAAAAACAGGTCCGTCCGTGAAACTGGTTTAAACGGCTCGTTTAACGTCAGTTGATGACAAGCTGTGACAACCGCTTCCTTTAAACATCTGTATGGCAATTCTGTCTAATAATACATGACTGTTTGAGGGTAAATGTGGATGCACAGTGACTCTGCCATGCATTCTGCTCTTGCCTGCCTGGTGAACAGCTGAGGAGGGCGTGGCGTGGTTAACACAAACCGCACATGCAGGTGTGGCCCTCACTGTGCCGTCAAACTGTTTAATTTGTTTTTTTCTCCAGAGGCACGAAATCTCAGAGTTTCCGCTGTTAAGGACTGAGCTCTCCTCGTTCTAATTCCTGCAGTCATTGTCTGGAGATGTTAAAAGAGTGCAGTGACTGTACCACTGAGGGTGTAACTGGACTTTGTGACTACAATTATAACTGGAAACACGAGGCTCCACTTGGTTCCACACAACTATGGGTTTTGAGGAGCAAGTGCCAAAGCATTGTCTACTGAAACTATACTGGTTACACTGAATTGGCTTCATGCTCATTATATCTGCTTTCAGACACGCACCAACCTCCAGATGATCTCCTGAAATTATCCAGAGTGAGAACGCAAATGTCAGTCAGTTGCTCTGGACAATCTCCAGAGTTTTCCTGCCAGTCCCCTTGTAAAAACTCAGGTTAATGTCCGAATGAACCCATGTGAGAAAACAGCAGGAGATTATCAGGAGGATTCACTGTGAGAGCGTTTGATGACATTTCCATCACACGACAGATGCATGTTTAAACGGAAAAAGCAAAAAAGGAATATGTATACGACGTACAGGATGAAAAACAGGGGTCATAGAAGACACAGACAAGGAACAAAAACCTAAACGTTCTGAAGATTATTCAGTTGTGAAAGTATCTGAGAATCTCCTGCTGCGTTGTTCATATGTGATGACAAACTCCTCACAATGTCTGGACCCCATTGTTTGGACATTTTCCAGAGTTCTGGACAGCTGCTGATGGGTTGATTCACATTCAAGGACTCTACACGGCTGAGATCTCACTCTTGGAACTGTACAAGTGTCTGTCTCTCTGCATTAGTAGCCTCTTTCGTCTGGCTGATGTGGTTTCTTTCTCTCTTTGTTGCTATTTTTCCCTCCTCATTGTGCCTGTGTGGCCTCGCTGGAGTCAGGGCTGGGTCATTTTGGTTCTCCTCCCACAAGTCCCCCAGACGCTATTTCTCAAACAACTCGGCCTCAGTCTTCAGACTGTTTCGATCCAGAGACCGACTAATTGCATTTTCTTCAGGGAAAACAACAGCGTCAAGATTCTTTTTTTTTATTATTATTATGTTGCCTGTACTTTTCTTTACTTTTTTCCAACAAATGGAAAATCATACAAGTAGCTTCAGAGTGAGTGGGCAGACTTTCAAAGTGATTTTTAAGATGCTAAAAACAGTCTCAGTAGGTAAATGTATGAATTTATTGGAAGTTTTGCCAAGTGAAATATCACAAACTTACCTGTTGTTCTATTGCTGGATGTGGCAGTGAGTTCTCATTGCAGACATGTAGGCTGCTTTCAGACATGCACTGAACTCTGGACATGTATCTGAAATCTTCTAGAGCGGCAGCATGTGGAAACGCAAATGTCCGAGCCAGTCGGGCAGGAAACTATTCTGAAAACTGACAGAGAGCGTCATTACACACCAGTAGTCCCCCCCAAGCCAGGACATTCTGTGACAAAAACTTTTACATTTCTGCTTTTGCATGGCTCCAGCATCAGTGGCTCTGGCTGCTACCATTGAGTTGCTGACCTTTGACCCTGGTGGAGTACAGAATAACATCTTCTTCCACATGGGGCCACCCGCCTGTCTTTGACATTAATCACAGAGGCAGCTTTTGTCCCTTTCAAACAACTGTGATCAAAGAAAAATCTAAGAATAGTTCAAAATAGTAATGAGAAAGATGTTATAATTATAAATTTCGAACACATTAGTCAGCGGACTTTTGTGGGCAAGTGTGGATATTTCTGACAGGCTTGGCAGAAATGATGACATGGCATTTAAATAATGTGGGAGCGCAATGTGAAGCAACGCCCATGAATCTCACGAGAAAGCTCCACTTTAATCTTCCTTACATCACAAAATATAGGTGCTGCATGTGCGTCACGTGTGCATCTTTGACGCTGCTTTGCTGTGGGTAATGGTGGCTGTTGACACGTCTCCGCAGTGGCGTTCATGACTCAGTGGAGGTTCTCTCTTCGGAGTGGAGACTCAATTAGGAGAGTGCAGGTATAAATTTTTGCGTAGGTGGGCCCAGTATGGCAGCCACTCTGGGGCCCAAGGCTGGGGGATAAATCAATATCAGACTGGTTTGAATTAGAGTGTCAGCTCGGAGCTTCTCTTGAGTTGACCTCTTTTTCTTTGCTCTTTTCTGTTCTACACATCTCCATCTGCTAATTGGAGGGAGGTCATGGCTTTGTGGGCTTCAGTAAATTTATCTGTCTTCTCTGCGATTGCCATCTAACACATTTGCTCTGTGGCCCTTGTTACGGTTCATTGGGGAGATCATGAGAGGAAATGGAGGCTTCAGTACATCTGTGCATCTGTTTGCTGTGTGATCCACAGAAGATAGAAAGGTCACTACTCCCTCCCCACGTGTATGTCTTAATGCTGTTGAGAGCACATCAGGGAGCCTTGAGGAGTTACTACTCCTTCTCTCTGGTGGTGTCATTTTCTGTTTGGGTAACCTCCACACCATCACTACTACTGTCTACTTTGGCTCGTACGGCTTCATACAACAGCAATAGTAAGTGAGGGAGAAGATAAATGTGAAACCAAACATTTTCATTGAATTTTTGGAAGGTATTAGATAATTATAACATCCACACAGTCAATTTTGATTAGGTTTCTAACTTATAGAACTGCATCTCTTTGTTTACAAGTCTTACAGAGCAACCTTACCTTTACTTTAATAATTCAGTTTGTCATAAAGAGCTCCAGCAATTATTTAAATTACAGATTCATTTATTATTTATCTTCTCAATGAATTGATTATTCAGTCTATGATATCTCACAAACTAGGGAAACAAGCCGAGGTGATTCTGTTTGTAAGACTAACTTTAAAACCATCAAATCCTCACTTGAACACTCAATTGAACGCATTTCTGAATGAAATATTACTTTAACAGTTACTTGATTATCAAAATAGTTTTTCGTGGATTGTATAATTGATTAGTTGACTACTTGTTTCAGCTCTTTGAATATCTTTTGTACCTTTGTGTCTGTGGTGAATCGACCATTTTAGGTTTTCTACTCTCACTGCAAAGTCTTTTATTTTCATTCCCTTTAACGCAATAACAGTCAAATGTGTTGTAAGTATAAAGGCTCGATGAATACACCTTTAAAATAACTCATATCTTATTTTGAAATCGCACTTTTAAAGTGTTTTATTTCTGAGGATATTCTGTGTATCTCAAATGAGACATTGCATTACTGTTTTTCAGACCTAATTACCCAGAAAACCCTCATGTTTACTTTGTGCTTGAAGTGGAAAAATAGCACTGAAATGGCTTTTTTGCAGCCGATATTTACTTATCACCCTGACCCCATGTGTATCTCATTAACCATATGCCTTAGTCTAGCGGTGGAATAACAGTCGAAGGACAACGCCTTGAAAAATTCCACCCTGCCCTGAAGTGCAGCCTGTGTTCTTCGGCTTAGATCTGGGCAGCAGACCTATCCTCCACCCTTGATTCTTATTCTTCCATTCTCCCCTAAACCCACCCACATGCACCCAGCCCACCTCATTTACTCCCACCTCCTAATGTCAAACAGCTGTAGAGTCGACTTGCAACGAATTGCTGCTATTACGCCCTCCTCCCTTCCCTGCCTGCTCCTTTTCTAAACCATTTTGTGTGTGGCCCCTAATATCAGGTCACTCACCGGCCCAAATGTGGCGTCTACACCAAGCATCCATCCGAGGATTTATTTATGATCCACACGTTGGATATGAGGTCATGAATTTACATCGTAGGTGCCTGCGTGGGCGGAGATGGATAGAGAGACAGCTGGCTATAAATCGTGCGTATGGATCGTGTTGGACTCCTCGTAGCGTGGTCTTTCTGACATGTAAAGCTGGGCCGTAACTGGTCAAATGCCTTTGCCAAGGCACTCCATCTAACTGAAGGACCTGCGTAACATAAATGCCAGTGAGGTCATTCACTGCATGATTGACAGGAGAAGATCAGGCAATGAGGCTGGAGGGTGGAGAGCTCCTGCTGCTGTCAGGAATCTGCTTCAAAGGATTCGGCCAAATGCTTGAGGTCCAACCGGCAAGCTGATGTTAACAATTTATCGCTAACTTTAAAACTTTAAACGCAATGTTGAAAATGCAATACGCATGTTATAGTACTGATGGCTGAATAATAAAGCAGCCCCAAATGATTCAAAACATAGCTTATAACATAAAACATAAAAACAACTAAATGAGTCTAAATCTCTTTTTAACAATGAGACATCAAGATAAATGTGTAAAGATTGTTCTTGACCTTGATCAAACCATGTGTTTGGTTTGGACAGTACATTTATTCAAGTATAATTAAAAAAAGCAAATAAACTCAATACTCAGGTGGTTTGGAACGAAACAAAAGGTCGGCTGAGCCTCGTTGTTCTGTGGTTGTTTTTATGGAGTTTTCTCATTGAGGTTACACAAGGTCTTGCTGTTTTATGGAGAACTCATGCAGCTACACAAAAGCAAATGAGAGACCATGTGGCCCTTGATAGTACCACTCAGGTAGAAATCAGATGTGGCTGTTGAGCTTTTACTCAGCTGTGGGACCTCACCTGGTCATTTGGCTACAACAGTACGGTTAAATGTGGGGAAAGTTTGTGGCTATGGCAAATAAAACATAGAAACGATAGGGCTACACAACGAAAACACTTTAAGTATGGAAAAGATAATGGATACAGTTAATGAACTTTATGGATGTTGTTTCCTATTGAGACTAGGTGTATGGATGTAGATGAAAGACTCGGTCTATGGATGAAAGATAGAAGATAGAAGAGACAGCAGCAGACAGGTAGTGTCAATGTTACTACAGACCTAATTAGCTTTTTTTCATTTTCGTTCTCAACACATTGGGCCTCATGCAAGAACCATTCGTACAAACAGACGTACAGCGTGACATATAGGAGAATTTACAGCATTCACCAATTTTCTCGTATTTTGAGATTTCTTACAGTTCCCAACAGAATTTATGAGGGGTCCTGACCTGTTGTAGGAGTCATTAGTCTGCTGATATTCTTGACTACTTGCTAAATTTCCTCTCTGGATCTCAGAAATCAGGACTTAAACCTCTGAACTCGTAAAGTTCTTCATTTAACTCTTTGATGCCATTTTCATGAATGAACCCTTCTGACATGGGGCAGGAAGTATGGCCTTATATGGTATCATTGGGGCATTAAATATGCTAATTTAATTATGCTGTCCATGTGCACGCTCACTCAAATACGCAAAAGGTAGAGTTAATCATGTTTACACGTCATTTACTTTTCTGAAATTAAAAAGCCTTTGTTGAATAGAACGTGTCATGTTTGTACAAATTCACTGCACAAACAAATGCACGAGCAATTGAGGATAAGATGAGGACATGTACATGCATATTAGCATTCCAGTTTTCTGTCCAATTGTCATTTTGATTTTTCATCTAGGTTTCCCACAACCAGAATATGGTGGTTTCCCACCATTTAACCGAGGTTTGTGTGTATACATGCAGTGGGTAAAAACACCAACTCTTTTGTGTTGTGCAAAATCTTTCTGTCACTTAACTGCATAAATATTCCTCTTATGATGTTAAGATATGCGGGGAACTAACATTATATTATGTTTAACACATATCGACTTGTTCAAAACACCAGCCACATTTCTCATTAGACTGTGGTTCTATTTGGTGCTGGGTCAGTTTTGGTTTGCTATCCTGCGTCAGCGTAATCTGGGTATTGACAAAAGCCCAGTCAGTAAAACCACAGAGTTTCAAATTGATGCACTTCTGTCTCCTGGTTTTAACCTCAGTGTTTGTTGATACTTTCCCGGCTCCAAGATGACTCAGCTGATGTTTCATAGGGGAGAAGCGGTTTCTACTTTTGTTCCTTGGAGCTGGCGGCTGCTCATCTCTGATTTGGTTTTCCCCTCTCCTTTGAGTGTTGCTCAGCCAATCATATTCTCTTTCTGAGGTGGGTGGGGTTAGAGTTCCGTCATACATGACAACACCCATTCATTTTGTTATTTTCGACGCCACATTGGGTTTTAACTTACTGACTTCTAACATCACGTCTGTTTCTATGAACTGCCGTCACACTCAACCTTAATGGAACAAAGGGTAAAAAGGAGGTTTTACAAGACTAGTGTAAACTGCCGTGTGTTACATGCAGAGTTGAAGGGTGATGACAGAACACTTCGTTAGCTACATGTGTCAAGTTGCTCCAACTGATTATAGTCATACGCATTACTTTACCTGACCATGCTGTGAGCCTGTCTCCAATTATGTCAGTCTGACTCCCCATTAGCCATGTGGTGTGTGTTTGTGCCTCTCTGCAGGCCTTACTCATTCGTTATTAAGCAGCTCCTGATGTTTAGCTGGCTGCCACCGCTCCGGTTTCAGGTACCCACATGATCCCCTTCACTGAACCACACTGTGCAAGGATCCAGTTCCAGTCTGTGTGACCTGCTGGAGCTGCTCCTGAAGCCACGGCGCTCCACTCCGAACCCTTTTGTTAGCTCTGGATGTCGTCTCTTCCCCGGTATTCATTTGGTTAACTGTCGTCGAGCCGGGAAGCTTAAAATGCACTTGGATATTTCTCTTGGCGTGACGTTGGGGCTATTTGAGCTCTGAGGAGGTATGGTGCTGCTATCGTCTCTTTTTTTCCCTTGAAAATGAGAATTACGTGTACTTTTATAGCTGACCATAAAGTACCAATGCGACAGTGCATTTAGCAGGCTTGTGGTAAAGCAGTGTTACTATTTATGCAGCTAAATTTAATGTTTTCTGGGGGAAATGTGTCACTGGCTCCTTTTAGAAGAATGGGGATTTAGCAGAAGCTGGTCTGATTACTCCTGCACTGAAGTGGAACTGCAAAGAGCAATCTGTCCACTTGTATTAGTGTGACATTAAACAGGGTGGGTGATCTTGGACCATGCTTGGGGTTACAGGTCTGTTTGTGTTTGTGTGTGTGTGTGCAACTTGACTCCATCTGATCTCATCTCCGTAAACTAAGTTGGTTGCCTAGGAACCCCACGAGGGCAGCGCATTCGTCCTCCATGTTATTATGCCAAAGGAGAGAATGCCCACAGACCCTAAATAGATTGAACAGTTTTTGGCCTTACAAGGGAATCTCCTCATCTCCTCCAGTCAGGAGTGTGACGGGGATTACCCAAAGCTTTCATATCTCAAACCAGTGCACACAGAGACTCGAGGGTAATTAAGGCTAGCGAGACAAAACCAAAATTTCCAGTTAACTTTTTTATAGAGTGCTTTTATTGTATGCACTGCTAAGAATACACCTCTGTGTGTCCTTTGTTTGGATAGAAAAAAAAGCATTGTGCTGTATGCTGTTGTTATCATGTTGACGCAGACTGCTGGTAAAATTCATCAGTTGATTGTTGTGTTGATTTTGTAACTGAGCACATGGTTCATTGTGTTAAGACTCGTGCAGATTGCTCCAAATGATGGGAACATTTATAGCTGCATTTATAGCTGCTCTACAGTCTTGTTAACAATGGACAGGTATGAGTAACCCAGGTATAGTTAAGCTGTCAGGTGAGCGGTTGGGAGCATTTCATATGTCAACCATCTTCGCTTTAGAGGCTGCTGACAGATGCTGAATGATGACTGTCAGACATTAATACTTTCTCAGCACCTCCACCATCACTTTCCAACAGTTTTTACACTTTTATGTTCCAAAACCGTCAGCAGTAGAAACTTTCTATCACCTCTAATTCACTCATCATTTATTTTTAAATCATAATCCATCTAATCTATAAAATCATTGGAAAGAGGACCAATACCACTTGTTAGTATACTTTATAATAAAAGTAGTCTTTCTCACAAGGTGTTTAAGAAAGCAGCATCAGCAGTGAAGAGAATAGTGGCATACATTAAAAGACAGTCCAAAGATAATTAGAATTCAAGTAAAAGGCTCTCCAATAAAAGTATGTCTGAGGAATGGACTGCTAGCTGACCTGATTTTCTCAGGCAGATCGTTCCAGAGCCTCAGGTCCCGACTGTAAAGACTCTGTCCACTTCAGTTATCAATCGGGTCGCTGTGACAGGTAGCAGACCTCTGGATCTCAAGCTATGAACTGGTGAGTAGGGTACTAAAAGGTCAGGTATTTATGGCAAGCCAAGACAAGTTCATTTGTATAGCAGATTTTAACAACCAGGCAATTCAAAGTGCTTTATATAAAATATAAAAGGCATCACGATCTATTGCATACGCCACATAAAACAATACAAAAAGGAATTTATGAATAGAAATTAAAAAGAGAAGTCAAATATGTGACGCACAGGCAGCGAGTGTGAAGATCTCACAACTGGAGTGGTATGGTCCACTGTCTTGTGTTTTGCATTTTGAATCAGCTGCAACCTTCTGATCGATTTCTTTGGGAGACCAGCAAATCCTGCTGAGACATAAGTCCTTTATTATTCGTTATGTTTATAAAGTGGTAATAAGCTGAATTTGTAATTGTTTTAATGTGGCTGTATAAGTTGAGAGCTGAATTTTAATTGTTCTTCCCTGTATCAAAAAACTATAACTTCATTTTAATCTTTGCTTCTGAAGAAAATTCTTGCTCATCCAATCTTTCATTTGTTCACTGCACTTGGTCGAAAATTGTATAGGATTTTAGTCCCCTGGTAGTTTGCTTATGTAGGTTTGTTTGTCATCTGCACAACTGTGGTTACATAGTTACAGATGAGGTCCAAACATGGAGCCTTGAGGAGTTCCACATGCTTTGCCTATCTCCACATAATGTAAGATGGAAATACGCAATAGGATGATAGGAGAAAAGTAATCAATAAAATCTTCTCAAATCTGCTTTAGATAGCACACTAGAGTCTCTATATTCTTGTAACCACTGACACGTAGAATTCAACGTTATGTGGCCCTATACATTTGCTGTGGGTCTTCATCCTCCGCAAATCCAAGTGTATAAAAAAATACACTGAATCCCAACTAATTCCGATAGTTAGGCGAGTCCTTTTAGTGGTATGATGGAATGCACTGCATGGTGACTTGCTGCTGCAAATAAGAGGCAAATTATAAAGCACTTTGAATAAAGGCACGACACAACTGCGGTCCAAAGAAGTTTCTAATTATAATATTTGTT
The DNA here is from genome assembly GCF_009819705.1 of Hippoglossus hippoglossus. Classification (NCBI taxonomy): domain Eukaryota; kingdom Metazoa; phylum Chordata; class Actinopteri; order Pleuronectiformes; family Pleuronectidae; genus Hippoglossus; species Hippoglossus hippoglossus. Next base: position 20,004,408 of record NC_047156.1, read on the forward strand.
GTAAGCTGTCATGTGCAATCTTGAGATCTATGTGTTTGTAAACCCGATTTTCTGCAGGATACAAAAGATGAAGTAGAAGCCTGTCTTATTTCACTTTTGAGCAGGAACCTGAGGCTTTTAAGGATGTCAGGATCTTAGACACCAAAGTCACCAGGAGGCCCCTCGAGGCAACGTCTTATGAAATATTCAAAATATAAAGATGACAGTACATCTTATTGTGATGTGAAGAATAGAGCCAGACAGCCCAAAGACAACCTGACTCTTAAAAGCAAGTATACCGCATCTGAACCTCTCATGCTGAAGAAATATTTTGTCTTTAACAAAACTTTACTTTGAAAACCCCATCTATTTGGACAAAGGCTATTGTAACAGGAGTGTGCGGCCCCATACCCACAGTCCATCCCCCACAGCTCCCCTTGTCATATTCCTCACTTCTTTCGACTGCTTCAATATCCTTTCCAAACAAGGTAGAGCTGCTTTTTGTAGTAAAAAGTTATGGAAATGGAAGCAGTGCTTCCTCTCCATCCGCCTACATATTTATTCCTGACTCACTCAAACCTGTGATGCTCCTGAGCCCCCGTCACCATCACCCTGAGACGTCAGCCAGATGTCAAGATAGTGACATTGTTTTTCTATCATTAGCCACACAGCTGTGGAATATAGTTCTGTGTGTCTTTCAAGATTATTTCATGTTTCAGTGTCTCTAAATGAACTACAAGAGCTACAAGATGATGCAGACTGAGACAACACACAGCTTTGAATGTAATATTCGGGGTCTGGTACGTCTTCACATTAAAACAAAACACATGGGATGAACCTGGAGATAACTGTGGAAGCTTTCAGGGTTTTTAGTGGTGGTTCCCATTGTGTTAGACTCCGGTGTCAGGAATCATTGAGAAGTGTGAAGGATGTTTAAATTTGACACACCACCAGAAGACCTGGATGATGTCAGAGGGAATGCTAAAAATGGTGCAATTGCCATTTTGATTCAGGACTCATTTTCAATATAATATTTGGATATAGTTTACAGCAGATTACATGGATTGGTCTGATAGTCTTTTAAAATGATATCCAGTGAAAAAAAATCATCATGGTGGAAATTTATTTTACAAGGAGCTGCTGCTAGTTTTGTAAAATTACAGCATGGTGCATTTAGTGCACTTAAGCTTGGGTCAAAAATGGTCTCAGTCAAACAATGACTGTGGTCACTTACAATAGAAACATTTATACATGAATTAATGAAATGTAATCAATAAAATAAAAAAACTTTGTCTAACATACAATAAAAAAAGGGTTAGGGCTAAGGGGTTAGGGTCTGTTGACCCCACATGACAAATACAACCCAAAAGGTAAAAACCCCATGTTCAAATTCTCCAAATTACTAACGTTATATTTATTTAACTTTGTTAGCAAAGCTAGTGTCAGCCTGGCAAAACAAGAGCTAAACTTAAAATAAATTGCCCATGCCAGTGTTATCTGTGGAATGCTCTGCATTTAGACTCACTGAGATAATGGGTAAGAGTGCTGTTGTGTCTGGAGAGAAAAGTCTGGCTCAGTGTAGAAAAAACACATGGATGCATGATTTAACAATGTATGCATTTTGTAACATTAGGATGTTCATCATAGACGCTGGTTGTAAATTCCAGTCAACTAAGTGTGCGTTAGCTCATGCTATGTTAGCTGACACAGCTCCTTTAATATTGTGCTCTCAGCTGGTACACATTATCGCCATCCATTTTTCAGGTTATCTTAGTATATTAGCAATTATCATAGCTATTATGATACAGCTTGCTATAAGGTTCTAAAATATCAATCAAAAGGGAAATATTATGTAATGTAATAACCATGACATAGTAAAGTAATTAGTGTAGTGTAAAAGTAGTTTTATTATTGTAATATACCAGGAGAAACTTGAACTGACTGACACACTCAAGCAGTAGCAGTTCACAGCAGGCATTATATGCTGGCCTGTCTGGGTCTCTCTAGCCAAGCACAAGAGCCAAGTGTAAGCCAACCCACTCTGTGTGGGATGGGAATGTTGGGTCCATGGCTCAAGCACAGCCTGCTTCCAGCTTGTTCCCACCCAACCACCCAACCATGTGGTACCCAGCCTGCTCTGCCTTCCTCTCCACATGACAGTTCTGTGGTGAGACGTGTCTCCTCCTGTGAACCCAGTCTCCAGCTCACTGACAGGACATGAGCAGTGGGGCACCATCAAGTCGCAGACGCAGAGCGTGTCGACTGTATTTTAAGGCCAAAGGCCGGAGACGACTTCTTTAGTAGAAGCTTTCTTCAGTCTGTGTGAGTTAGGACGGCAGCAGGAGGAGAAACATTTTGTACTTAATCAGCAGTTTTGAAATCAAGCCAAACCATAAGGAATCACTGCTGAAAAAACATGGATATTAAACTCACTCCATCCTGAGCTCCATCACATTGACGCCACTCGGTTTTGGCCCCTCAAAAGGGTGAGTGGCTTCGCTTGTTTCTCCCGTTTCTCCTCAGTTTGATTTCTTGTGTTTTTGTCAAATAAAAATGTATTGCTTTTGGCACAACAACACAGCTAAGCCCTGGTGGTGTGCTGCTTTGTTTTCTGCAGACCAGTCTTTGTATTCATTTGGTGGTTTTGCCCAGAATCTGTGAGAGGCATTCTGCTTCACCGCAGAATGTTATAAAAAGCTCTGGAAATGTATTTTAACCAGTGACTGTGCAGTTATGGAGCACACACACAGTGATTTCAGTGGACAATGAAATCTTGGTGGTACATTACCATGCACATGTGAGCATTTTATTTGTTGGGACAAAAAAAGTGGTTAAGATTTAAGAAGCATTTAGAGACATAAAATAAAAAACTAAATGACCAGTATGTAGGTTTTAGGGGGATCTTTTGGTAGAAATTGAATACTAATAACCAGTAGACGATTTAATGATTTCTTCTTCTTGTGCACCCTGGTGTTTCCCTCCCTGTGTGTGCGTGTGTGTGTGTGATTTTCACCAAATTTAGTGTGAGAATTACTCTGGAGTGTTTTCCCAGATTAACAACTTTTGGAGCCAACTGGTCATGTCTTGGGGTGTGTGGGATGACACCTCTCCAGTAGAGAACTCTATAGTGAAAAACAAAAGTGAGTTTATTGTGAATCCTGCCTGCCTGCAAAGGAAGGTCACATCTTTATGGATGTTTTAACGAAAACTAACGCGGTAGGACCTGACTGTGACAGAGAGAGGAGGAGAGAGCACTGTTCTTTATCTTCACACACAGCTCTCTCTCTCTCTCTCTCTCTCTCTCTCTCTCTCTCTCTCTCTCTCTCTCTCTCTCTCTCTCTCTCATAGGACATGGCCAAGGAGGGAAGGCCGAATTGAAGGGTTATTAAGGGGGGGTGAATTTTTTGTTATTTTGGTTTAAAGCGGATGGCATCTCCCCTCAACGCCCTACGGATTGGCTACTATTTGCTCAACAATCAGCTGCTGGTTAGCTTTCTAAAAACTGCATGGTCATTCTGTCCATCATGGCTTGTATCAGACTGTGCATAAACTTTGCCTTTTAGGAAAAGGTCTGAAGGTGTGCCATTGTCACAGCTACATTTGGACTATGGGGTTTGACTACCGCAAATTGCTTTGCAGAGCTTAGAAATCCGCCTGGCTTCATGCTGTGTCTATGTCGAATCATAAACATCAGAATTATGGTGATATCAACAATCATGAACAACTCACATCAGCCAAAGACCAAAGTTTGATGAACATAGACAATGCACAGTAATTCTACCTCTTCCCCAACAACTATGTAATTACACAGCCACACTGAGTTTGTACATGTTTCCAAAGTTGTTTGCGTCGCTACCATCTCCACCATCCACCCCATGATGTGAAATTGTTATCATTTAACCTGTGGCATGTCATGAGTTCACCCAAGTTGATAAAACATAAAACATTCCTAATATCCTGTCAAAAGAGAAAGAGTGGTGATAGGGATATTTATAGTCCTGGATGTTGTGTAACTTTTGTCATCACTATTTAGGCCCTCTGTTATTACTATTACCATGCTTAGTCAGACTGTTGAACTACACAACCAGAGTATGTGAAGGCTTATGGGCTCACATCAGATATATCCTTTTGCTTAATGCAAAGTTAGCATGACTCTAACTGGGACCAGGCATCACCCAAAATATCATTGGAAAACTGCAAGTGACAGAAACATGCTCACAAAGACACATCGACATTTAAATCCCCCTCTGCACACATGTAAGGAATAAATACCAGTGCTGCAGTAAATCTGGAACGCACACCCAAGTGATTTCCCTTACACACACAAGTCACTGAGTGGTTGTTATTTTACCCGGTGTGTGACATGAGGCTGAGACAGAGGTGTCCTTTGTTTGGCTTACCTACTACCGACACATTCTCCACGGCAACCGATGGGGTAACCCGCAGGGCAACTCAGGTTTCAGCCCAGACATGAGAAGAAATGTCGAGCACAGCAAGAAAATTAGCCAGGATCTCGTCAAAGCTGACCATCTGCTGAGGAAACTCGTGTTTCTGGAGCACTTGGGGGATGTTGTGCCTGCAGCTCCATGAAAATGTTCACTTAAAACAAGATGGCTCAGCTTTAGTTCTTAACAGTTACATCACATCAATTATTACAACACATTCCTGCACCACAATCATCCGGGAAGCTGTGAAGGAAACCGTCTCAGAGACACAGAGGATGAGATGTGATCTTTGACTAAAGCCTTTCTCTCTCCTCCCTCATGTATCGTTTGCAGTTGCAGGCCACTCACAGCCGAAGGACAGAGATCACCTCCAGTGAAATGGTCCTTAACACGGCACTTAGTGGCGCATTCAAAGTGCTCAGGACTAAATTACTTGATTGGACAACTCATCTCCATTTGTATGGTAATCCGCAGAAGAGCGCTGTAACGAGCTGGAGGCACATGTAATGGAATCTGCTGGATCTGTGTCTCGTTGGCTATGACCCTGTGTCCAATTATGATTTACTGTAATTCATCATCACCTCTATTGTAATAGTCTAATGGTGCAATTCTATTATGCACGTATAACTGCAAGTGTTCGATGTAGGCTTTTCCCCAAAGACAGTTGTTTTACTGTCAGTCTTCCCGACTTCCATTGTCCGGGCACAGTACTGATATAATTTCTGATTCGCTGTGATGCTCTCTCTGAAAATGGCCCCAGAGGAGCCATGCCAAGACTGCAGTTACAGGACCCCCTCCTCTCCCCCTCTCCCTACATCTCCCTCTCCCTACTCTCTCCCTCTTCTTTTTCTGCCTGCATTCAACTATCTCTTCACCTATTCATCCGTCTGGGTGTGTCTTTATCGAAGTCAATGGCTCAATCAGACCCTGCCTAAAAAAAAATATTGTATTTCTTTATCCATCATCAAATAGTTCCCTTGCAACTCATAATTATGTAACACGGGGAGTTTCGGAGCCATTGAAGCAAACAGTAAAACCAAATCGGTGATTCCTCTGATGCACCGCTGTGTCGGATCTTTTCCATCAACGAGCTCCACAAAAGGGATCAGTTGTTCTGTCATCGAAGCGCCTCGGCTTGAAAGCCGTAGCACTTAAAAAGCAGGTCAACATGGGATGGAACGAGTTACGTCTCGCCTGAAGCACTCTGGTCTCACTTGCTTTATTGCGAGTCCTCCTGTTTATGTATGAAGCATTTGGTAAATAGCAGGGATGCAGAGCTGAAATCTGCATTGTGCATTGCATTGCATTGCAGGGTGTGTGCATTTGTGATCGTGGGAGACAGATAGTCTCACTTTGTAACTACCTGCTAATTATACTCCACAGTAAACATCAAATTTGTAACCACAGCACTGCAGGATATCATTAACTAAAAGGATTAGAGTGTGGCTCAGGCAGGAGGGCATCCATGGCTTGTCCCGGTTGAAAATGGACTAATCTAAATGGGATACATCAATAAAACGGTGGAATAAAGTTGTGGGCACTTAAGAGCGTCAGCCTCTTTTTCTTAGGCTCAAAGTAGGGAGGGGAGTCACTGGCTGGCAGCCAGCCAATAAATTAGAAGATAAGAAATATTATTCCACTGGCACACCAGCGGCTTGCAGCTATTTAAAACAGGGAGGTTTATTGATAATTGAATTACTTGGAGGAAAAAAAAGACAAGACAAGAATAGAAAGGTTGGAGGCGGATCAATAAGACGATATTGTAGTGGATAACGCTGCAGAGGCAAGCAACGCAGCCAGGAGGATGCAAAGTGTGCGCTCCTCTGTGAGTGATGCTGCGTTCAAAGTGTGTATATTGAATGTTGCTGTTACATTTAATAAAATAGGACATATCCCCCAAACATATTCTCACAGGAGAATAAGTTGATATGGAAGGTGCCACCACATTCATATCCCGCAGTGTTGATCTTTATCTTGCACGTGTTGTGTTTCAGGTGCTGAGCTGAAGTAAGATGGCCTCTGACAGAATGGCGACTCCTCAGAGCAGCTCCAGACAGAGCAGCTCGCTCTCTTCATCTCCCATGAGGCAAGTAGAAGCAGTAGTCTGAACACTGTGGACACACACATACACAAGACAGTGTCCATCAGTACAGTGGCTAATCGGGGAATAGGTCGATCAGAATAGGCAAAGTCATTACAAATGCAATCTTAGGTGAGAAGTAGCAATGAAATATCCTGAGAATTGCAGTAAGTAGTTCTTGATTTGTTATATATCTTTTCAAATCCTCTTGAGAATATGTACATTAGGATAGTTGCAGGAAAAAAAGCTGATGTCCATTTTGAGTTTGCACATTTATTTACATACATACATAACACTTGATATTTTGAGTGCAGACATATGTTCACACTGACAAGGATGGCAACGTGCAGTACACCAGTACCTAGATGGTGCAACTCTGGAGTTCAGACAAAAGCCGGAGGATAATAAAGTCAACTGATGACATTTCTTGTCTTTACATTAAACAGGGGGCACACACGGAACTAAAATACTAAAACAAGTCAAGTCAGTGAAGCAACTGGTATCTTGATGGGTGATCTTCACGGTCAGGTGTAGCAATCATCATATCTGGTAAAGGTAACAGTGGCCATGTTTGAATTGAGACAACACAACCCAGTACCCTTCTTATCAAGTACTTTTGATTTTATGCCATCCCAGAGGACCTCACTAAATTACTGGGTTACAATAATCTCTTCAACTGCTTCTCGTTGGCGAAGCGTCTGATGTCAGATTGTAGTGATAATGATGCTACTGGCAACCCACCTTTGATAGTGCCATGCAAGGTTTGTAAAGACAGTAATTCTCCCTCAAACTCTCCAAAATTCCTTGTGGTGTCCTCCAGTGGGATGTCAATATCTTCTGCCATATCCGTTATCCACTCGCAGCTTCAAAGTCTCCTTCTGAATGGGGCTTCAGCTTCTTAGCTTTTAACTTGCTCTCTACAGAACCATGTTTAAAGCCATTTTCTTTGGACAACCCTCCAGACACACGTTACATACATGTAAAAACACACATACACACTAAAACAACATGCTGACAAAAACGATGATAGCAAGAAATAACCCCACAATTTTCTGGTAATGCACCGTAATGGTGGCTGTGGTGTGAGAGACACTGGTGTCACGGCAGCTCTGACTGGGGCAGTGGTTTTCAGAGGTGACGGGGTCTTGTTGTGTCGCCAGTCATCCTCTGTGGTTCGTGAAGAGATGTATGATGATGAATCACAGAGATGTTTGGTAACAGATTAGAACAATGCGAGGTAAAGCCAGTCGCGGTCAGGTTTGGTTTCTAAGTGGTTCATGAGTTGTAAGACACAGAAACACACACACACAGATTTACAAGGAAAATTCAGGAATGATCAGTAATCAGAGAAATCCACAAAGAACGCAGCAGCAGAGCTACCCTCAGATCTTTCGGTTTAGCTGCCAACAGCCGCTGCATTTTTTCCACACAATCACCCTGCGTCGCTCCACATTACACAGCACAAACCACACAACATTAACATTCATTCAGAGTCGCGGTTCTGGTGACCCTGCAAATGTAAGTCAGATGTCTTTGGTGGGCTGAATTTGAAAGGGAACTAGCCCCGCTCTTTAGCTGACAAATGGTATATTCACTAACTGGTGACTTTTTGCTCAGGTAGCCTGCAGCTATATCAGAGCTGTTCATGAGAACAGTAATGTTCCAGCAGAGACACTGTAACAGACCAGATTATCTCAGGGTGACAAAGAGCTGCCATACTCTTAGAAGACAGCAATGAAGATGTCAACTTGGAAGGATAAGATTCACGTGACCAACGCAGTGGAATTTATACATTATGTCCTGCGTGCTGCGCCACTCCTGCCTGAGAGCTCCACAGATTTTGGTGTTGATGCGAACACGTCTTCATCTGTGAAAGGCAAACACTGCACACAATAATAATACTTTATTTAAATAATTATTTTTCGATCATCATGGAACCGAATTAAAACTGAGACCAAATGAACTTTACTCGATTCTTCATTATGTGGAGAAAGGCTGGGGCTGCTTGCTCTTATTAAGCAGCCTCACCTTCCCCTTAACTGCCAGGGGAAATATTTACCGGCTAATGTGTCAATAGATTATTTGGTTCAACATCCCCAAATCAATACATCAGTCTTAGTCACCATTCTAGATCAACACGTGAGAGATAGTCAATAGCTAGAGGGGCAAAGGTCAAAACCTTAGTGACAATGCAAACACATTCACCAACATGCACCTTCTCCCTCCCTCTTCACGCACACACACGGGATGTCAGTCTGTTCCTTGTTTGAGCTGCACATCAACACAGGAGAACATGAAATTGCAACCAAATGAAAACCTAAAAAATCTGTCAGACACATGTTTTCAAGATACAAAAAAAAAAGACTGAACAATCAGACACTGAAGGAAATACGGAGCAGCTGTGCTTCCACACTGTCAAGCAGTCACGAACAGTTGTCAGGAAGCACAAACCTGCCAGCTGACCTGAACTGGACACTCTGCATCCATCAACTGCTCTGCCTTCCTGACCAGCTTGAGGTCTTTCAAGTATAAAAGCAGAAATTTGTCATTAATTTCATTTCACAGCTTTTTTTTCTCTGAAAAACTCAACTGAAACCCACTCTGTGTTTTCAAACCTTCATGGCTTCCAATCTTTAGATAAACTGTTGCTCGCGAAACACACACAGTCAAAAACTGCTTATCACACCGCAGTGATTTATATCTTAAATCTCCACATTCTGATCTTTCTTATTAAAAGGGAAAATTATCTTCATCATCTGCGGTAATTTCAGTCTGATAATACATTTGAATATATATCTTCTGACAGTTTTGTGTTTACAAATGCTTACACAGCGTTGCAGAGGATGCAAAGTGAATGCCCGTGCATATCAAATCAGCCGAGCTGTTACGCCACACACACACACACACACACACACACACACACACACACACACACACACACACACACACACACACACACACACACACACACACACGCACAAACAGATAATCTCTTACTTGATTTCTCTGTCTCTCATACACACACCCAAACATCCTATTCGTGCTGCACATGGTCGTAAATCAGATGAGGAAAGAAGCCAAATGACTGAATTGTATTAAAATAAATTGCAAACACAGATGGAAAGCATACGTGCACTCAGCTGACAAACATCTCCACAACAGAACCAGTGCTTTGACCATGATCGGCTTGTCTGGACAATCTGGGCTTCAGGTTACGGTCTGAAAATGGCTGGAGAATCATTACACGGTGAGCCTGGCAATCCAGATTTCTGTGCCGTCAATTACTCAGTGTATTAGTCTGTGTATGTTGCTGCTTATTGTTTGCACACCCCTGTAGGAGTGTTGGAAAAGTAGCAAAAGTTCGGATTTGCTGATGCAAGGCAAAGAGACAGAGAGGAAAAAGGGAGCAAACCAGAAGAGTCAGCTGGATGTGGTTTGAAACGCATGAAGACACAGAGTGGAACCACAGAATAATGTCTTGCACATATGCCTGCAATGTCTGTATTTTAATGCCTACGGTGCGTGTGAGCGTGCACGTGCTCTAGGTGAATCAGACAGACAGAGAACAAACGGCAGAGAGAGCGAGGTTCGACGACTGGGAAAGAAAGAAACAAAGTTGGTGTTTGCTGTTCTAGGTGAATCTGGTCTTGGCTGCACATCAGAGGCCATCTGGAACATCTGGAAATCAGATGTCTGCCCCTGTTGCCAGGAGTAAAGTGTGCCCGTCTGTTGCCACAATATCCTCTTACCCTGCGCTACTTCAGGAGGAGCGAAGACTCCACTTCCACCCAAAAAACCAAGGCTTGGGTTCCCTAAAAAGTACCATGAACTATATTCTTTTACCATTTTCTTAGCTCATATGGGATCTTTTAACAGAGTGAGGCGGTGTAATGCGAGTTTTCAGTCGATCTGTAGCCTGGAGTTGAGCAGAAGAGGTATCCATTAAACCCTATTTGGACTTTCTGTATATACGCTTGCATATTTAATTCTTTTTGGGACAAGGGCGTCCTTGTTTCCTCTGTCAGCTGAAGCCAAAGCCACAATGGTCTGGTCCTCAAATCTCACAGCTCATTCTGCCCACATTTCCATTCACTGTGCTCGGCTGGACTGTGGTTCTGTTGTGGTATCTGAGAAATATTTCCATTTCTTCATACGTGACATCAGACATCACACGGTCATGCAAATCAAACACTGGACAACAGTGAAGGGCTCCTTCCTGCCTATTTAGTGCTGAATGACAACGCAAATGAAACGTGGAGAGAACACTCTGAACTCAATGCAGTCACATCCAACGCAGAAAGAAAAGCATGTTTCTGTCCAAACACGCTGCTTGACTGGACGGTGCTGCTCGCAGCTGGCGGACCATTACAGATGTTATTTTAAACCTTTTGGAAAAAAGCTTTTGTCCAAAACTCCTCACTGTGCTGTACACTGAACATATCAATTTTATATATGGATTTTATAGTTTTATACAGGATCAAACCACAGAAACTGTTGTTTTCAATTAAAATGTTTTTGTTTGATTGTACAAAGGCAGTTACACAAAAGGTCACAACATTTTCATTTATGCACAACGTGAAAAAAACAAGCTGATTCTGGCCAATTGAACAAGTTTGTTTAAGTTGTGAGACAAAATCTGTGGGTGAAAGTTAAAAGTCTTTCACCTGAGCAAGATATTCAAATCCCAAAGTTGCGTTGACTCTTGATTTATCAACATACAGGAGATAAAGGAGAGAGGTCTGATGGAAAATGACAGAATGGTAACTACTGGGATTGGTTTAAGTCTGAGGTGTCACAGAAATACAGTAGACACACAGCTTCACTCTGCACATACAGTCAGTGGGTAGACTTATGTCACAAGCTAACAGCTAATCTGATTTATTCACATGAAGGAGAGGTAAATTTCACTTAGTCAGTTCGGTCTGAATATCTCATTTAACTAAATAATCAATTTGATCTATATTCATATATTGGACTTTCTCCTGCCAGCCCTCTTGATAAAACTCAGAATAATGTTCAAGTGAGCCCATGTGAGAGTATAGTGATTATCTGGAGGATTCAGCTCTAGCGAGTGGGTGTGTTGCTGACGTTTCTAACGCTTGACGCATGCAAAACCAAAAAAGAAATTGAAAAAAATGTAAACATCTCAGGATGAAAACGAGGTACACATTGAAGACACCAACAAACATGCAGGAATCTCCTGCTGCTTCGCTCATGTGTGAAAGGTAAATTCTGGAGAAAGTCCTGAGTTTATGTCTAAAAAAAAATCATAAGTCACAAATATGTCTTCATGAGCTGAGGTGAAACCAAGTCAGAGTTAAATGGCTCAAACGTATCACTTGAATTCTTTAATCAGGGATGCAACAATTACCATTCCCATTGGCAATTAAATCTGTTTAATTAATCAATCAATTGTTTGGCCTGTAAAGTATCAGAAAATAGTAGACGGATCATAATCTCCTGAATTCCAAAGGGAAGTCATCAAACTGTGCATTTCATCCTACAGTCTAAAACCTAAAGATAGGGTTGTTTTTTTATTTATTTTATCACCATACAAGACTTGATATAAATTGACAAACTTCAGAAACAGTCATTACTATGACAACAGTTTGTTTTGTCATTAGACTGAAGAGTTCATCAACTAATTATTTCAGCTAAGTCACATTTAAATCTACCACAATACCCTTCTAAAAACTCCTGCTGTTCACCATAACTATCCACAACTGCGCATGGAGCCCATTGTATTTTTAGGTCCTTGTCTGATCTTAATATTTGGATTTTGGATTATTTTAACCAGCCTGAGCCACACAGAGAGTCTCCACTTTCACTCAACACCATTTAACATGTGTTGGACCCAAGACAAAGAGACATTATGAGAGGTGTGCTCGAGATGTGTGAAGTGTTGTTCCTCGTACCTGACTCCCCAGAAGCCTCTAGCGATATGAACAAGCCCTGTAATAGGCAACCACCCCTGAAGAACAAATGAGTTCCTGCTGTCCAATAACTGCTTCACTTGAGTGACAACAGGTGCTGTAACCGTGTGGTACCATAACTAACAAGCACTACGCCACTTTGTTAGCTGATGCAGTGAGTGAGGCAAACGTGCGACTGTCACTGTGGCTTAAAGTGCATGTTTACTGTAATTTATTTTCATTATCTTCATGTTGCGATCAGTGAATGACCCCCAGACAGCACACGCTAGGAGATGAATGCTCACAGTGTGTTTTCATGCGGATACAGCTGCTGTTTTTAGCCTCAAACAAACTGACTCACATCGTGTGATGAGACATTCTCTAAGAGCTTCATATGTGCGCCACATCAAGTGTCGCTTCTGTGTTTTCTTCCTCTTTGCTCAGCGAGGGTTTCCCCTCAGCACCGAGCTGCTGTCAGCAGATGATTCCCTCTGTAAAGCGGCCGGATGTCACCGAACGAAGGTTTTTGAAAATGTACTGGGTTGGCGTTTGGTTCATACGAATGACAAACCGTTTTAAGTTTTTAACTTTTAAGCATGAAAATGGGAAATCTCCAGAATTTTCACTTGGTAGTCTGGAGCCGGTTTCACCCGCTATTTGTGAAGGTAAAACTTAGCCTAGTTATAGGTTAGTTATATTCATATGAGATTCACACATCATGAAATTAAAAGCGGTTGCACCACACAAACTGACAGTTACAACAGTAATATTTTTACTAAATATGTTTCATACAGTATTTGTAAAGGCTTATCTTACAATCTTGAGCATGTGTTTGCAATGTATTGAGTTTGATGGGAATAAATGAAGAAACATCTGTATAGTAACTTAAGTTTAAATTTATCACTGACTCAAAGGTCGTAATATTTGAGGAAATATGTGTAAAATAATGATGTTTCTCTGCAAAACATTTAATGAAATGTAAATTGTCTATTTGAATAAGTATCATTTACTCACAGTTTTGCATTTATTTTACAGTTTTTGTTCAGCAGCTGCTTGAACTTTTTTAATTGTTTTAAGTGTAGGCAATAGTTACTCTAGTAATATTTGTACTAAACCAAATTTCAACAGTAGCCTGCTAATACAAATCTGTAGAGAGCAGATTAGAATGTATCTGTTCTAAAACTACTAGAAATACTACACTACTTAAACAAGTTACTTAATTGAGTATTAAGTACGTTATTATTAAGTATTAATGTATATGCCCATATCTCTGCTCCTCCCAACAACTTAAAGTCTAACTAACTACTTCACCTGACCCTGACTTCAACCTTCAACCCAAGTGTGATCTTAAATCTGACACACACACACACACACACACACACACACACACACACACACACATGTTTGTACATCTGTCTTAGTGGGGACACTCATTGGCACAATGCATCCATGGAAACTAAATGCCTAACCCTAACCAACAGCTAATTCTAACCCTAAAACCAAGTCTTAGCCTTGAAACAGTCCATTGAAAGTGGGTCAGAAAGTGAGGAAAGGCCAAAATGTCCTCCCTCTGTAAGTTGTGGGCTCAACATGGTCCTCACAAAGATACCTGTACAAGTACAGACACACACACACAGTGCTCTCCTCTCTAGCAGCAGCGTCTCAGTGACTCATCCCACAGAACAACTCTATGTGTTAGAAAAGAAGGAATCATCTAAGAGCCTGAGTTATCATTTCGCCTGATGTGTTACAGGAATCGTGAGCTCTCTGTGACACTCACTGAACACACACACCGGGTTCCTTACGTCGATCTGTGTGTGGGACTCGACCGTCTCTGATGCTGAGCAGCCAACTGCTGCATGGAGATGTTTCCATCTGAAAGATATATCATTTCTATACCGGCAAACCTTCACTGCTCAAGTTCAGGAATATTTTCCCCCCTAGGTTTATGTTTGTTATAGAACATGTTGGCCGCTACAGCAGCTTCATCTCAATTTAATTCATTATTTATCATCATTATTTAACATGTAATTACTTTTTTAGAACGCAAATCGCAGCATTTCTTTGAAAGACAAAAACCTAATATGCGTTACAACATCTAGTACTTCTAATACATGTATGCACTTTCTGTGTATAATGTCCTTTACACCCCTTACACAGCTGCAGGATACAAAACCGGTGACTGAGAATGTCACTAATCCCTTGCTTTAAAATAACCCCTAATAATATATTATAGTATGAATAAATTAAACATCTAAACTGATCCTGATTCACAAAACAACACAACAAGTCTAATATGTTTTTAGTACAGTACTAAGACTCACTTAACATCTAATTCAATATCATAGAGAGAACAGCACAGTTAGAAAAAACATTGGATCTTTCAAAAAACATCAACATTTTTGCAATAGCCTCTTTCCACAAATTCCCGAAATATGTATCCGGATTATAGATATACATATATATATTTTATTGAAAGAAAACAAGCGCATCTCCTGCGAAGCGGCTCGTGTTTCTGTGTCTGCCTCTGTTCCTCGGTTCAGTGTCAGCCACCAGCTGATGAGGACGAGCGGTGCTTCATCTCCACAGAATCCCTGTCTGGGATAATGGAGCCGCTGTCGCCTGACCCTTCTCTTGGCCCTGCATATAAATATTTGTCATTCCCAGTGAGCTGAAGTGCACCGCTTCCCCTCCTTTGGAAAACAAACCTATTATTATAATCTTTTTTTTTTTTCCACAGTGGTGAGGGGAGCATTGTGTGGCGTGTTTGGCGAGTAAATCAACATCGGTTCATCCTTGTGTAATCCTGTTATATAACTGGGGAAATTATGGTTTAAAATTGCCACATTGGGACTGATATGAGGAGAATGTGACGTGTTGTTGGACATTTTTATCCCTAAGATTGATTTGGTTGTTTGTTTATGAGTTTTCAGAGTCCCTTGAGGGCCGTTGGGACACATATCACAGATCTGTCATCAGAAACAAAGAGACGCTACAGGTTAATTGGGGGAAACATGGAAGAAAATTATGCCAATTATAAACAAAGGGCTCTTTCCATCTCCTCTTCAGCCGAGCCTTTGTCTGGCAATCAAGCCCTTTGTGGCTAATTTGATTCACTCAGTTTTAGTCAGTGTTACGTGAGTTATTAATCTTGAACAAGAGATATTTTCAGAAGTGGAGTGGGTTTTAAGAGCTTGTCTCTTTTGTGAAGTAAAAAAAGGAAAATTAAGCTGAGTTCAGTAGTATTTTTTTTTGCAAGGAACATATAGGAGAAATTAATTTCTTTAATCACTTAGAGTTAAACTAAAACTTGTATGCCATCCATTTTCAGAAGTCATGAAGATCACCATGGAGCCATTTAGCCCACTTAGCAGAACAGGCTCCACATTAATGATGAGCACACAGTGGAGCACAGTGCAGTTATTTATTCTAGTCTACATTCACAGCTAATTACGTCTTGATCCTCTTTCCGGATGGAGGGAGATTTATTTGCTGGAGAGTTTTGAACTTGCGAGCTACATCATGCTGTAACCAGCAGATCATGCTACTTTTCATTGTTAGGTCACCTCCTTCGCTGACAAATGATCGACTCACTGTGCAATTTATATGCAGTACATATGTGCATAGCGTGGGTCTGTGTAAGTATATGTATTTGTGCCATATATGCAATTTTCGGGAACAAATTGTCCTCTGTTTTGGGAGACAATGTGTTGCTAAAGTTTTTTTGAATTGCAAAACAAATTTTACATACATATAGATATTACATTAATATATTATAATATATTTCTTTCTATGTTTAAACATTTTTATTAAATAGTTTCTTTAATGTCAGTTTGTAAGTATTTATAAAATGTTTTTTCATCTTAATGAAAGTGGAGGCTTTGTGTTCATGCCTTCAGTTGTCAGATGGTTTAATCTGCCTCAGCTTTTAATGAGACCTTTTTCTAAACAAAACAAAATATTAATTTTCTTCAGCAAACAGCCTCCCCGCTCTTGTTTTGATATTTGATTGGATATCACTGAAGTTGTGGCTTTTTAATGACCTGTTTGGCCAGCTCTGACATACAGTTGAAACCCGATACCTGGCTTGAGGATATTGATGATGTTGGTTGCTGCTGCTCAATGAGAAACGATTGTTTTGAGTGTACACACAACCACAATGCTTCTCTTCAGACCGGAATAGCCAATATTCAATACGCATGCAATAACCCCACACGTCTCAGATGAGCTGCCATTTCCTATAAACTGCTGACAGTAACTAGTCACCAGGGAAATTTGATATTTCATTGGAAACCCTTTTTTTGCGTGTTGACTCAGAGCAGAGGTGGCTGTTGTAGCCATTGACCTGTCCACTTCAGGGAGTTTGGATTCACCGGGCGCAGGACTTTGAGCTGCCCCCTTAACCCCACCTCAAGCCGCTCAGAAGTGTGTGTGGTTTAGGGGTAGGGGGCTTAGGGTTGTTGGACAGTGTTAATTGGTGGATAATTGACCTCCAGTACACATCATTGATTTCAGTAATGCTCATTTCTCATTTGTGCGCTGTGGATCAACACTTTATAACGTGGCATTAATGGCTTTTTACCTTGGGCTCATATAATATAGGATCATCTGGTTGGACTGTAGATTATATTCTGTCCTTGCTCATTGGGTTTTGTGTGATGTGATAAAACCCGGTGGGCTCTGGATGAGGTTTTTGGTGGACAGGCAGGCAAACTAACCAGCAGGCAGGTAGTGACTTGAGGCAGGCAAAGACAGTGAGTGTGGGAGGGCAGACAGAGCACTGAGACAGAGATATAGAACTGGAGCCAATACAGAGTCGATACGACCGCGTGCCAGCTATAGGGACCTGCAGAGGGAAACCACACCCATGCGCAGACCTGCCAAACCATTCATACACACACTGACACATACCCAGAATGCCAAACCATTCAGTGATTCATAGATTTGAACACATTCCCTCAGGGGCAGCCAAGGTGCGGACAATGACACCCTAAAAATCCAGCAAGTAAGAAACTTGGGTAGTAGCACAAAAATATCCAGGAGATGAATTCATAAAATACAAAACCAAAAAAATCTGTTAAGTCAAATCTCTATAAAGCCTCTCTCAGTTAGCCAGCTACCTGAAAAGTCAACAGGTGCAGCATGTGTAGTGCACATTCAACATACTACCTATATTTTCTATCATGGAACAATTTCCTCATAATCAAGATCTTTACTTACAGACATATCTACTCCAAGCACTCAAACAAATAGAGATAGCTGCTTTGTTCAACTGGATACAAAATGGAGAATTGAAAAATAAGAAAAATACTCACCACCTAGAATATCCACAAGGGGGCAGTAATGCAGTAACAGAAATGATGACGTTAGCTCACACACTGGATGCAAACTGGCACTTGTCAAAACTGTGTTTTTAAAATTTTATGTTAAAACATTGTTGTTCAGGTAGGATATGAAATAACGAAGTCTTTATTAAGACTGGTGGCAAATTTACCAATTCAAGTTCTTGGTAAAAAAAAATTATACGGAGCCTTCAATTCAGTGTAGACTAAAGCAGGGTTCTCATTTTTAGTTGGCGACCTTTGATTCTGTCATATGAAATGACTGCTGGCTAAAAAAAAAAAGGCCAAACCTACACTCTGATATAAAATTAAGAAATAGGGACAAGAGAATGAGGAATTGTAATGAGAGGACAAGGGTGGCACAGCCAGTTAAATACTTTGTCATTGATCACCCAAACAAGCAGTTTAGATTTATGAATAACCACTTCCTTCATTTTGTTCTACTTAATCATGTCAATTCTTGTGGGAGAGGACAAAGACGATTAACGTTTTGTCCGAAAAAATCAGCTCGAGCTTTATTCTGCACAAATTCTGTGTCGTCTTTGTGAGTTGGTTGGTTGACAGAAATCCGTGCTAGTAAATCACATTATTTCCATGTGTCGGTTATTGCCCAAACCTTTCTTTGTTAATAAGCTCCTAATGTTGCTTTCTCCCACAGCACCCGGATTCAATCTCTCCAGGTCGACTCTGTGCAGCGATGGATGGAGGACCTCCGCCACATGACGGAGGTGGAGTGCATGTGCGTCCTCCAGGCCAAACCCATCGGGGTGGAGGAGGACTCCCAGCAAGGAGAGCTGATCGTGGGCGCTGGGCTCGGTGCAGGGGACCATGTTGCCAGGAACAACCTGCAGATACTCCTCCGCCGAGCGCTGGTGGTCAGCACTGAGCTCGGCAAGATGTTCCAGCGGCTGGAGAAAGGACGCTGGCAGAGGGTCCACAGCACGGCCGTACGAGCCAACTGCCATGTTCGCTCGCTGGTGCATGAGTACAGCGCCGCCAGGAGTACCCCACCTGAGATGCAGAAGGTAACTGGGAGGTTTTGAGGAGGTTGAACTGTACAATGTACCATCAGCTTTTAGAGTTAAGAAGGAAAGTTATGATATAGTGAAGACTTCCTGATACACCAATTAAATATGGTATACACATTTTAATGCTGCTACATTAAAAGCCTGATTTTAGGTTTAGATCCATTCATATCAGTCCACTAATAGAGGCCTTGGTAGACTTCTCCAGGACCCCAACATTCCACAAGTATGGTAGTTTCTCACATCATCAATTACTAAATAACAAAATGGACAAAAAAATGCAAATCTCATAGTGATCAGACCTTTGGGGATGAATAATTATTACTCCTCTAGGGCTTGTACCAACTTTTTGATCTCAAAGATGGCTGGAAAAATCTGACTTAGGAAGGGGATGATGTTAAGTCAATGACGAGAAAGAAAGAAATCAAAATGTATCCGTATAACACCTCTGTCCTCAACACTCGTGAGGAAAAACTATCCAAAAAACCCTCTCTCCTAAAATGGGAATATAACTCAGAAACTTCAGAGTTTCACAAGTGAGGGATTCCTCTCCCAGGATGGACAGAAGTTAAATAGATGTTGTGTGTAACAGAGCATATGAATATCATGAGGTTAGAAATGTCATCTTCCAGGGAGAAATTTACCTTCAGAAGAGATTAATTAAATTTTTTGTTAAGATGAAAACTTAATAATATAAATAACGTATCTGTCTAACCTTAAACCTCTGCTGTACTTTTATGTACACATGATAAATTGAATTATTTTTTTAATCTGCAGTTTTACATTAAGAAAATATGAATCAAATGAATCAGAGCCGAACTCACATTAAGCCACAGTACACTTTAACGTTGTCTACATAAGTGTGCTTAAACAGCCTCGTTATGTTCATTGTAATTCAACAGCGAGAAATGTTCTGCCATTCATTTTGGGTTGTTTCTTTTCTGTGTGTTTCTTTTGTTGCAGTATGAAACAACTTTACTGGAGAAGTGCATGGAGCTGACTAATATTACAGAGAGGTAAAACACTAATAAGAAAAAAAAACTTTAAAAGTGGATCGATGCACGGCATGTCTCTAAATGTTTAATCTCTGCCTCACCCACAGGTGCCTTCACACCGATGATGAATTCTTCCTTAAATCCATGAGAGAGGCCATTCATGAGATCCTCACTGATGTCAGTGACTCATTCAGCAACATGATCGACATGGCCTTAGCCAATGAGATCAGGGTAGGTAATCTGTACACGCCACATATGGCTCTAATAGACACAAGGTTTATATTCTTAGGATCAGTTAACGTACAGGAGTTTGTGCCACGTTATCACCTGCTGTTTGCAAAGGGAGGTTTGGCCCCTCCAGTGGACTGTTGAAGCGTCTGTGCTTGGTTTATTTTGGGGTTTCAGTCAGAATTAGATGTATGAGTGTGTTTCCCAGTTCAACCAACATGAAACGGTCGAGTAGAAACACAAACATGGGTTCAGCATTGTGTGGGCTGCGCTAATGGATGATTACATCATCGTTGTATGACTTGGAGATTTAAGGTAAAGGGGACGACTATTTTATTATTTCAGTCAGATGATGGATGATTGGATTTCATATCCTGGATGTTGTACAGTGGGTCAATAGCTATTTATATGCACTCACTATGTAATTATCATTATTTAAAGGTCTAATGTTTGAAGATTGCCTGACATATGAGTTAGCCAGCACATGCAGCTCACATAGCTGAGTGGAAAAACAACCACTGATGAGTCAGTGAGACGCTTGGTAAATAAACTCAACCTTTTCACCCTGACATCATGTGGAAAACAAATATCCAAATTATCTTACCTCATGGGATGAAATACAGAAAGATTTCTTTCTTACAGTGTGGAGAACTTTTTTATTTTTAACACCACAATGGTAGTTTATCTAATCATGGATAAACTACCTCTGTGGTGCCAGTGTTACAAATTATGAATTATTATTAATTGGGGTGGGACATAACCCAAGGAAGAACCCATTAAATGTTGGTGTGGATCCATATCAGGGGGCAGATCCGGGCTTTTTTTTATTTATTCATTTAAACATTGTGAGATAGGGTGATTTGTGTGATGTGTGTGCAATTCAGTGCAGATCCAAGTAATAATCAGAATCTAGTAAATTATAAGGGGACTGTTGGGCCTTGGCAGATGTGTTGCACTCTCCTGCCGTTCTAGTTTCTGGATTTCATGAATTTTCAAACGTTTGCCAATACAAATACACAATATAATAAATTTGTAGAAACACACAGAATATTGAATCTTCTTGCAGGTCCTGATCAAACAGATCGAATCGTCGGACAGCGTTCACATCATCGGCAGTGCCATTAGCAACCTGTTGTCCCTCACACAGGACGGACCTCAGCTCTGCAGCATCATTGCCAAGGTACTGTGAACACACTATTGGAATCTGTCCTGTCTTGTCCGTCGTTAATACTGTGTTTGCTTAGGGGTTTGATTTGAGTGGAAATTCATCTCACGACTGGGACCATTACATTGAAGTGTGTCTCTTCATTGAAATGTGAGCCTGTGATTAATGCTCCTTCACTGACGCCTGTGATCGTGCTGAAACCTGTGAGGTCTGAGATCCGTGGCGTCAGTGATACGTCAGCAGCAGCGTGCATTTTATTCTTAGCTTTATGCTTTTCTGTCAGACCTTCCACAGAGTCTTTGGCTGAGGTGACTTCATTTAACACTTGGTCTTGCTTCCATCTTTCTAGCTGCACCCCCGTTATGATCAGCTCCAGTTCACCATCATCAGAACAGCAGCTATCTCTTTATGCATGCCTCTAAAGAGCTAGAGTATTGTGAGATAAGACGGACCAGACAGCAAGTCTCAGTTATCCATTAGTTAGCTGCCCGCTTCCAGGATAATCTTGATAAGACTCTTCCTGATGCACGCACACACACACACACACACACACACACACACACACACACACACACACACACACACACACACACACACTCTCACACACACACACACACACACACACACACACACACACACACACACACACACACACCTCTTTGGTCCCAGATTGTTAGATCAATTCTGTCAGCTCCCATTAGGAGTAAGCATTGATCACAAATGCAGGTTGTTCAGGCGTCTTTGACGTTCAGTCCGCTCTGAATTGACCTCTCTCTTTAGCTCCGCCGGTCGAACTGTTAATGAATACCCAATACAATACACCGTCCACCTGCCATCTGAATTAAATAGCTTCCATGCACCAGGCTGTCTGTCACACTGTCCCGTGCACATCATCTACAGTGGTGCGCATCATCTGGCTCTCATCCAAGCTATTCACTCATTATCATTTTCCGCAGCTTGCACGCACTTGTTTTGAGTAACAGCAATTAGCCGTTTAAATGCTTGGGTGGGGGACCGGGTATGTCTGCCTCCTCTACCTCTTTAACTGTGCTGCTGTTGACAGACAGTGCTCAGTGAGTGAGGAGTGTGCGGGTGTGGAGAGCAGAAGGGAGGTATAGGTTTAATATGTGGTATTGAAGCAGACAAAATGAAAATGAGAGATGAATCATTGTTAAGATATCCAGACTGGGGTAGATTTGAAGTATTATTATGTTGATTTCATTCTGCTGCAAGGCACCAGATGGGTGGACTTTAACAACATTAAACAGCATCCTGGCTACCTGACAGTTTAAGGCAGAGGCAACTCCTTAGGATAAATGAGTCTGGTGTCATATTTATGTCTCAATTTGTAATTTACAGCCAGCTTACATGATGACGACAGAAGATCACTTTTGCTCACTTGGCTTGTTATTTGTTGGTCATACATTAGCTCGTATGACAGGCTTGTCATAGGTCATAAAGTGACTCTCTGGGTTTAGTGGAGAAGAAACTCAAAATCATCCTGTCAAAGGACTGTCAAACGTGAACCAAATTAAATGAAAAATCGGGGTGCTTAGAATTGAGGCAGTATATTTTTGGACACTTGTCGGCATCAGCAAAGACCTTTAAGAACAACATCGGCATCATTTTATTATTTCAACAAACTCATTAGACAACAGTTGTCTTGTTACACATTTGGCACATGTGAAAAACTCCAGAACACTGAGCACTGGCATTAATAAACTTTTTTTGTACGTACATCTTATGAATGTAAGTCGAATATTCAGTCTCTTTGTGCTCTGTTTTGGTCTCAACCAGCTCCTGGGGGAAACAACTGATAACTATGTTCACCAGCCTGTCTTTAACTCTGTCCATCTGGTCTTTGGAGTTAAGCAGGTGAAAACAACTGTCTGTTATGGGAATCATCACTGATGAAAGCTTTGAGACTGAACTGTGATAAAAAAAAGTGTAATAGGTCAAAAAACCAAGAAAATGAGCTGAAAATTATCGAAAACTTAAGTGAGTGACAGTCAGTTGCTTTATATAACAGATATTCAACATGTATTAATCTCACAGCTTTGCAAGCTTTACATTTTAATTATTTGTGGATTTGTGAAATCTTCCATCTCGAATCATAGTACTTCATAATTTCAAAACATTTAGTGTTTCATTCTAATGTTATCATATATCTCATATATGAGGTTTGAATAAAACACACAACTGACAGCTTGTCAGACTGAGTAATAACACAATTGTGAAGGATTTGTCACAACTGAATGAACTGCAGCCATCTGGTATACAAACAAATGATAGAAATTACCGTATATTCATAGAATCATTTTCACCTGATCTCTGGACTCTATAACAAAAACAGCAACAAACATCTGTGTCATGATGTACAAGTGAGTTTGAGTGTTTACCTACTGTCACGGTGGATACTGATCTAAATGTGTCCATGGCAGACTCCTCATGTGTGTGTCCTTGCTGTCTCTTTAGATTGCAGGGTGTGGGGCAGCGTGATGTGGCAGTAACTCAGGCCTACAGTTAATCTGTCATCAGAACTATACGTGGGTAGAGAGGGAAGAGGTATTTAGAAATAAAACAAAAGAAGAGGAATGAACCTAGTTTTTTGGGCAAGCATTATGGTTTCGCTTCAAATCCAGACTTAAACTGCCTGCATCCTCTTGCAGCTCCAGAAACTGCTGGCTTTGTGTGAGCAGAAACAGAGTTGAATTTCAGAAAATGATGAGATGGAAAGAAATTACACGCTGTGTAGGCCTTTACATGCAAGCCCACGGATAGAGAAGCATTTATAGATGAGTAGTCAAGTTTCAAATGATGATGTTAGTGCAGCAAGTAACAAAATGCATGAGTGTGAGAGGAAATGTGCTCTGTGGGCTTCGTTCAAGGGATGAGTATGAAGTCAGTGGAAACAATAGACTGCAAGTTGTTTGACGGAGAAGGGAAAGCCCAACGACAAGTCCAACCATCTGTGAAGAGGAAACACACGAGAAAGTCAGATTGTCTCGTTGTGTCAGGCTTTGATTTCCTTCAGGTCCATTTTTTTTTATTTAAGGAGGATTATAAAGATAGTCTTGATGTGTAAACGATCATTTATTGATGGTTTACTTCATGTTAACTTTCATTGATCAGGTTTATGTAGCGGTATCACACACGTCCCATATGTCTTATGCTGTTGTAGCTAAATGATCCAATCAGACAACTGAAGAAATTCGGTAGTTCAAACACCATGATGAGGTATTGCCCGTTCAGAAAGAGACCAAACAGGCCGACTGGGTACAACAATACATTTAGCTAAATGCTTACACCAACAAGATGCTCAAAATGACAATGTGAACATGTGAATGCAGGTAACACATTTGTCATGTTGTTTGTAGTGTTTGTTAGTTGTATTAGCATACTAACATTAGTATTACACAAACTGTAGCACAGTACAACTTAAGCTGATTGGAATACCTCCAGACATCTTTCGGACAGTTTCCAAAGGCCCTGTATGCGAGAACACAAGTGTCCGAGTCATTTGCTGTGGACATTCGCCAGAACTATTCCTGCCAGCCCCCCCAGCTTAATATCCAGTGGGCGTGTTGAAGATTTTTCCAACAGGTGATGCAAAACTGAAAAAAACAAAAATAAAAAGAATACAAATGCCTTAAATGTAGAAGATGCTAATGAAGATGTTAACTTGGAAAAACAACGAGATTTAACCAGATTGAAGAGCTTTTGATGATGACGACTGACGCCAGTGTTGATGTCCTGATTTCCACAGTGGAATTTAAACATTATGTTCTGCCTTCGGCTCGACCCCACCCCCTGCCAGAATATGCTGGACATGTTCCTGATGTGACCCCATCTGACTCTCTCCTGCTGCTTTCTTCGTGTATAAAACTCCAGAAAATGTCTCGCAAATTGGGTGTGGATGTGTGTGAAAATAGTTTATTTTTGCAGCTAGGTGTTTTGTCCTAAACCAAAGTATATTGGCATGAGATGAAAAGTCAACATCCCTAAAATGATTACAACTCATCCTACGGGAAACAAGAATGTGTCTACCACATTTCATGGCAATCCATCCAACAGCTGTCCACAGTGATTCACTCCAAACCACAAATGTGAACCTCATGGTGACGGTAGAGGAAAGGTCAGGGGAAAGTGTGAAGAAACCATGCTCTGTGCACTGTATGGACATCTGCACCAAAGTTCATGGTAGTCCATCCCAGAGTTGATCAAATGTTTTAGTTTAAAATTAAGTGTGGAAAATAATACATGAAATATTACATTGTCAAAAGCTTGAACGTGACTATGTAAAGGTTTTCCAATTTATTTAATTAGTATTTTGACCATGACGGAAGGATATAATGAAAGTGCAGAATCCTTAAATTAGACAAATGCAAAGGTGTCAAGTTTTACCTGGTGGTGTTACTGTCATATATATTTCTGGAAATCTCTAATTTCCAGGAGCAGTTAATGTATTAATGCATATTTTGAACAAAATGACAAAGTCTCAAAAATGTGTATCAGTTCATTCTGAGCTTCTCCACAGACTCACTTACTTTTGAAAGCTAAAGCAACATTTGCGTCACATGAAAACATCAGGATCAACAGCCTCTTCGTCACTCTCTCTCCGGAGGTTCACTGAAAAGTGTCTGTCGGTGTTGGCAGTTCTTCCTGGTGTGCCGGGCCAATATTGTGTAGGCAGGGAACAGGGAGGCGCGGTCAGGCTAGAGAGCACAATGATTAGCCACTCCAAGCCCCGGCAGCATGGCCTTCGCAGAGCATGAGACATACCAGCCCAGTATAATGGCCTTATTAGGATAATGGTGGTAGTTACCGGCTTCGTCTTCCTCCTGGTAATTCTGCACAGTGAATAGATTTCAATACCTGCAAGTGTTTTTTCGTCAGAGGGATGCTTTAGTGTAGACATGGAGCCAATACAAGAGCTATTTTTGTTTGTTTACACCGGCATAATCCAACAGAAAATAGAAAATGCTCAGCTATTACGGCTAGCGAATCATCTTTTTTCCTGCTCAATGTTTTCCATTCATGAAATGTGTATATTTTGGCCGTTTTTATCCGTCATGATAAATTGCTTGAGCCATTTGATAGGCTCTGGGGTTGGCAGGCTCGCTGCGTAAAGCCGGCCAAATCCATCGGTCATTTCGGGTCTCCTGGGCTCTTTAAAACCACCGTGCTGCTATTGGCTTAGATCTGTGGGACCTGATGAATGTCACGACACAGTCTAGCATGAAGCAATTTGATCCATCATTTTGTACAATCACGTGTGCTTCAAGACAAGAGCTGATTGTGATGTGGATCATTCGGTGGCATGAATCCTAATGTCAGGCCTCCGAAAGTTTCCGAGAAGTTGAAGTCTAAATGAAAGTTGTTTTCTTCATGTCCTGCTTTTAATTATGCTCCTGAGACATAGACAGAATTAACTGCAGTGAACACTGTCCACTACACCAACAGTTCCCAAACTAGGAGACACCTTGATGGGGGTCGCGTGAACTGATTTCCATAAATTCAAATACAATTTAAAAAAAGTATATTTTATGTTACTAAACCTAATAATAGGTCAACGTTAAGATAAAACCATGCAAATTGGTAGATATTTCATCAACCTGGTGATTATGACAGATTAGTCATAGCATCAGTTGCAGCAGGTAGATTTAGAGCATGATACAGTGCGACGTTTGCACAAAGGAGATTTATTTTTTGTGAACACTTTCTCTGAAGTCACTGGCAGAATAACTCTCGGGGTCGGGGCTGGAAAGTTTGGGAGCTCCTGCAGTAGACAAATAAACAAATCTAAAACCTGCTTATGGAACAGCAACTCAGGGGAAAACGTCAAGTATGAATGTGATACACACACATTGCCCGGACCAGGTGTCAGGGATATGTGACCTGTTTTGGGGCATGTAAACTGTGGGTGTTGCGAGCTGTGAGCCAGGTTGTATCAAGTTGAGGTAGCAACCACAAATTAAAGTCAAGCCAACAATGCTGGTGGATGGAAAGTAGAGCAGCAACAGGGAAATTTGGGACAGTATGACCTCAACCTCAGGCTAAATGCTGTTTAATGTTGTGTGATTGTTAAACAGCGGGACTGGATTAACACACACTTAACTCCAACCTGCCTGTCCTGAAGAAATACAGCACTGCACTGCAAATTATTATAGTCTTGATGCTGTCGTTTTTTATTAATTTAAAGACACACACACACACACACACACACACACACACACACACACACACACACACACACACACACACACACACACACACACACACACACACTTGAGAACGAGATGATGCCGTTCAAAGGTTTATCCTAATAAACAAACTTTGCCACCACCCCACATGTATCCTTACTAGGGCTTTGCATTGACTTCCATTCTTTGTGGACAGCCAAATCCTTGGCCTTAAGAAATGGAGTAAAGTGAAATAAATAAAAAAAACAAGAGGCAGTCCCTTCAAGTCTGTTATAGTTTCTCACTGTGTCCCTGCTGGAATAAAAAAAAAATTACCTCATAAAAAACACTAAATTAAACCTGTTGATACGGTTTGTGTATTTACTCATAAAGGGGAGGACAAATCCAGTAAGGTTAATCACATAAGGCTTGTGAGAACAATGAATACTTATGGGTGAGGTAAACCACATTCAATAATACTGAAAGCAAACATAATTCATCTGTATTGCATCATATCCATATTCACATTTAACCATGTATTGACAAAGAGTCCAAAAGAAAAAAAGAGATCTTGTCATTTTACAATTAAATAGAACTGATGGTCAACAAAGGATCTGGCTGGATTTACCTGTTCAAAGTCACCTTAACCTCAACATGTTGCATGGTGTCTATAGGCTAGTGCCTAATTTCCAAAGGATTAAACATAACGTTGGATTTTGTTCCTCCCCAGGAAGGAGCTGTGGTGGCCCTGTTTAAGATCTGCAGGCAGGACCGCTTTAAAGACCTCTATGCTCACGCTCTGAGAACTGTGGCCTCCATCTGCTGCGTGGAGGAGGGCATCAACCAACTCGACAAGGTAGGTTATAGCCAAGTTTTAAAGTCAACCTAAAACGTTAACGCACTGTGTTAATCACTGCTTATTACATAATTCTTTTATGGAATTAGGTTTTAACCAGGGACAATGCCAGCGGAGCACTGATAAATGAGCCACGCTTGGCCTTAAAGGCAAGTTGTCATCTGAAGTCCATGGCCAGATGTGAGAAATCAATTGAAATAGAAAGGGAATACAAGCAGTGGGAGTAAAGGGAGTACATTTCAAGAGCACTAATCCAAGTATTCTTGTCATAGAAAAAAAACGGCATTTGGATATGTATGAGAGGGGGGGGGGGGGATGGAGAGAAAGAGAGAGATGACATTAATCAAAAGTAAGTACAGTACTTCCAGTAAAATACCTTGGCTACCTCCAGTCCAGACTGATTATATTTACACTAATCAGCTGAAAGTTGTAGCTCAGACAGGCAGTTGTTCCTCTTCCCAGCAGCACAGTATACTCTGTCTCGCACATATTCAGGCCCGCTCCCACTCATGCTAGGATACGGGAAGCTAGGTTTGTTTTCCCAGTCGAATGTGTGCCAATGATGGAAGCAGCAGCAAGAGGAGGGGAAATAAAGTGTGTGACCATGTAACAGCTGGATGAAAGAATTAACTGGGAAAGAAAAATAACTTTATTTTTAAATCATATTTTACTTGTGATAGAATGTTCTCTAAAAATGTATTTAAAGTCTCTATTTAGGTTTTTAATTGACAGTATCCTATTAAGATTTGTTATACACGCGAACAGTGGAATGGGCTGTGCTCTTAACCTGTGTTAATGCTCCACAGTTACTTCAGAATTATTCAGAGTCCTCCTCGCACAGTTCTACAATATACTGTTATTTTTTTTATTGTTTGTGTGCTGGACGTTGTGTGCAGAGCTTTTCATAAACAGTCTGTGGTGCAGATTGAAGTCAGAACCGCTTGCGTTCATCCTACAAGCTTTATCTGCAGTGAGGATTTTATAGTCAATGTATAGTCAAAAAATGAAACAGAATTCTCCTTATTACTCTTCACGTATGTGGTTTATATATAAGATTATTTGATTGACTTATCTCCTGTTATTTATTCATACATTACATGTCGGCTATTTCAGAGGTCTGTTAAGCGAACGACGCAAACTTCAGACATAAGTTCCCAACTTTTCAGAATAAAAACTCTGTAATTCAACTTAAATGTTTTAAGTGATAAAATGAGCATTCAGCTTTTACTCTGAAGACAACTTGCTATAGAGGAAGTGTTGTTATGAATGTTGTTGCCATTACGGAGATCATCACTATCGACTCCCATGAATGTCTGTGACCCGCAGTTTGTCTCAGTTACTGCCTGTTGTTGTTGTTTATCAGAGGACAAGGAGAAGACATGATCAACTCAGTCCGCAGACTGAAGGTGCACTGCCCCGCCCCCACTGACTGCTACTGTTTATTACATTTTTGATCATATTTAAACATATCATGCGTCTAAATCGCATCAAACCCGGCACTGCACTGTCTCTGGCAATTCATGGCAAGTGTGAAACTGATTAGATGGACAGTTCATGAGATACATGTTCCATACGCAGACAGACTAACAGACAGAATAACAGACAGACTGACGTTTGTGGAATTAGCAGGTAGACAACCTGTGCAGCTGATGGTAGCATTTAACTAAAGTAAGTACACGTTTCTTAAACCCTCTCTGATTACTGCAGGAGGACGTATCCTCTGTGGTCATTTCATCTTTACTAACACACACACATGCTGCAGGTGATCTTACCAGTTACTTCTGGTTATAAAATGCAGTGTAGAATCTTCTTGCCAAACGTAAGCCTTTTTTTGTTTGTGTCTTCTCATAATGAATAATTGATCACTTAACTCCTTTATATTGTTAAGGAGACAAACATTGACTCACACTGGCTGTATGGGTTTATTACTTTACCTCTGTTTTTGAGAAACTTCCAACAACAGTAGCTGAGTTTTCCAGCTGTCTGTTTATTTGAATGGATGACTTCACCAAATCCAGTCACCTCAGGGTTGGTGAACCACCATTAAACTCTCACTGTATAATTTCAGGATGGGAGGCAGTGAAGAAAAAAACACTTCTCAGTATGTAAGGTCAAACGTGTTGTTCTATCCCTGCTGACAGAATTCTACAGTACACACAGATGAGTCATGGTTTACAGTGAGGCTCTGGTATGCAGAGATGACATTATTATACCGGACCTCCTGACCGCTGAGCTGACCCTTTAGACCTGCATGACTCCTCGCTGTGTCTGTGTACGTGGAGGGAGGAGAAAAAAAAGGGGTGAGGCAGCGAGAGCGAGAGAACTAATGATACAGCCTTCTTTGTTTGTCCTTGTCTGTTCCCTTTTGAGAATTCAACCAAAATAAACAACAGACGCACCTGTGTCAAGCAAGCGTTTACAGAGAGACAAATATAACCTGATTCCGGCGAATAATGATGCCACAGCGGTGTCTGTGTTCGCATATAGAGCAGCTGGGACGGCATGAATCATCCAAGTGTGAAAAGTTTTTAAACAGGAACCAAAGTCCGCCCCAGATTAGCAGCCCTGTCCCCCGGGGGAGAGGCTGTCAGGCAAGTCTGCGCTACCAAGCGCTCACCGGCGGCCGCTCAGGCTTGAGAAACACAACTGTCACTGTTGAAGGGGCCGGTGTGCACCAGCACTGCTCATTGGTAAAGATACAGCACACTACTTAGTTTTAATTCCCTGCAGGAACATTATGCAATCTGAACATGGTGAATTAGGAAAGTATTGATTATAAGCAACATGCACAAAGAAAAATAACCCCCTAGATGATGTAGAGGATTGATGTTGTATCAGAGTGCAACACACACCGTCTTTGAGTTGTGTTGTTTAGTGTTGAATCATTTGTATTCACAAATCACAATTTGACTGATAGGGCCTGACAATGTGGAACATTTTCTGTCTTTAACCCTTGACAAGAGAAAAACAACCCCAAAATAATAATTTAAACCTCAGAGAGTGCTTCATGTGAGGGACGGACAGAAGAGCAACAGATGCTGAGTGTAACAGAGCAAATCAACAAAATAACAATATTAACAAAATTCATGACAAAAGACTGTGTATAAATGGAAAATGCATGAATTCATAAATGTATGGTTGAATAATGTTTAAAGTACTAAAAGGTCTGACAGAGATAAAGGGAGCAGCAAATACACAATTGTAATGACAGTGTTAATAACCGTAATAGTATTATATGTGAGCGAGGTATTTTGTATATCTGAGGAGTCTACTTGTAATCATAGTCCACGATCAGATAACATCCAGGATGTGGATCTGCAACGATAAAGCACAAGGACTCTGGAGAAGAAGTCGAAAAATAAAAGCCTTTCTGAAAAATGTTTAGGCTTAATGCTTAAATCTGCGATGATGGCCTGTATAATTATAGCTGGACCTCTCATTCAGGATACAACAACAAAAAAACTACTTTGTTATTTGACCACAATTGCCAACTCTCTGCCAAGTGTTCATCCATCCATCCATCATACCGCTTATCCATCTGAGGGCCCTCAGGGGGGTTGGGGTGAATCTCAGCTGACGTAGAGGAAAAGTTACAGATTTTCCTTTTGTGTGTCTATGTTTAAGATCCTGCACTTTGGTTCTTGACTCTCAAAAGTGCAGAAAAGTTATTTCTGACAAAAAGTGAATGAGATACATCCGTTGTGCTGTGAATGAGGAGGTATAGGGAACATTCTATTTTTGGGAAAGAGGGAAAGAGGGGAGGGAGTGAAGAGTGGATTGTTCCACGTCAGTGGGTTGTGCTGGCATAGTACCAATGACGTCCACACAGACTAAAACAGGGAATGACCCTGTGAAGCTTGGTGCCCATCAGCAGGTATAGGACCTTAAATGTTGAGTTTCAGATGCTCCCGTCAGGGGGAAGCTTTATTCTACTTAAAGGAAGCACCAACAGATACAGATTATCCTTTGTTCCTTCCGGAGCTACTTCAGAATTATTCCTTGTCTTTATTTAATTTTCCTAAACAGTCTATGGCACAGAGAGAAGTTACAAAACATTGCATTTATCCTACCTGGTTTATCTGCAAGGATGATTTTACCCTCAACAACTTTCATAAAATGTTACTGAATTTGATTTATTACTGTTCACGTGTGTGGCTCATATAGAAGTTTGAGTTATTTCCCATTCATGTCGGCTATATCAGAGGTCTGCCCAGCAAGAGACACAATCTTCAAACCCCTGTTTACAACTTTTCAAAATAAAAGCTCTCTAATTCGTAAATAATTAGTTTTATTGCACTACAGCAATAAAACATACATTGTGCTTTCACTTTGTAGACAAATTGCTAATACAGTTGTGGAATTAGTAGGTAGATACCTATCATTATTTCCTATACTATATGATGACTGTTGACTGAAAAACAAATTACCTCTCCGGGACATTTAAGTTTTACACTCTACTCTAAGACTGTTAGGTGTGGCAGCTGAGAGCTGACCGGTGTTTGTCTCTAAACTTTTATGTTTCAGCTGAGTTGGCTGCTGGTGACAGAGCACCAGAGGTTTTAATGTTCTCATTACTAAATGATATCA
The DNA here is from genome assembly GCF_009819705.1 of Hippoglossus hippoglossus. Classification (NCBI taxonomy): domain Eukaryota; kingdom Metazoa; phylum Chordata; class Actinopteri; order Pleuronectiformes; family Pleuronectidae; genus Hippoglossus; species Hippoglossus hippoglossus. The sequence goes on from NC_047156.1 coordinate 20,037,204, forward strand.
ATAATGACAATGAGAGGAGAAGTCAGTGTTATAAAAAGGAATGTCATGCAGCAGGTGATGCATTTCATTCCCTGGAGATCACCACCCTGCAGTTTATGATAGTTTATGAATTTTAATTGTTGGAGCATTTCCAAAGTATGTGCTGATTTTCACACTAATGCATGAATGCAAGACTTGCTCATGGTGCAGGGTCACAAACAGCAGCAGTGAGAAAGATTGTATGAACTGTGCAACACTGTCCCCAAGTGGATAAATATCTGTTCTACAGCTCCATCATTTTCTGAAGCATTGACACTCGAACATCAAATCATTTAGATGATCACAATGATTAAACACAAATACAGTGGCTTGTTGCTGGTTAGAAGACCCACTATTAATGGTTAATGGTATATATATATATACTAAAGTCTTATAGTGTCAACGATCACTCAAAGTACTTTACAGTACAGTTTTGCCCTTCACCCATTCACACACACATTCATACAGTGCAAGTATGAGCAGAACTTTCTCTATAACACACCAATCACACAATGGCAGCACAACCATCAGGGAACACTTCGCTAAGGACACACAGAAGAGACTGGGATCGAACCGTCGCTTAGTGGATGACCCACTCTTCCATCCGAGCCAAATATGCCCACATTCACACAGTTCCAAAGAATACATGTCCATGTTGGCAAAAAACATAAAGGCAAACAAAACACTGGCTCTGGTCTAGTGGGTATTAATCTGCAATCATGGTCTTGGTGATTCATTGACACTGCACTCAAATACTAAAGTAAAGTGATATATTAATAAAGTTCCACCACCCTGGCAACTTGTGGCTTTCATTTAATTTCTCACAATATAGAAATTTCCAACTAGTACAGACATCAGACTTAAATGGAGGCTCAGCAGTTCAGACAGGCACTGATGTCATGTATAGTCACATATTCCATACACCCTCCACTCATGTCCAACTCCATGATCTGTCTCTCATTATAGTTTTTTTTAGCATATTTAGTCTGTTTACAACAGTGCTAACAGAGAGCTTTCTCCGGTTTGGCCTTTTTTTGTGAGTTCAGTCAGACAACTCACATTCAAACATTTTTTACAACAGTAGGACAGGTTCATGTTTGGTGTCTAGGCTCCGACTTAATCACTCCCCCCCGATATGATTAAATAGATATCATGGGAGGGATGAGCAAATACTTGTAACCCCCCCCCCCCCAGTCGGAGCCTACAGGTGGACGCTGAGGTGGTGGAGGGGCTGAAGCAACTGGCAGCAATACTGACGCAGCAGTGGGGGCAAGCAAAGGGAGTGATGGGAAATGTTCTCTGCTTAAATAGCCCGCCTTATAAGGTGGGTGTGTATTAAAGATGATTGTGGACAGTGAGGTATGTCACCTGATGTATGTCACATGATTGGAGCAGTGCAGCTCGAGTTGGCTGCCTGAACTAGCTCGCAGGCGTCGCTCCATTTGTTTAACATGTGTTCTTAAAGGGGTGGATCCAGGAGCAGGGCCAGGGGGTACTTGCCCCATCTGAAATCTGATTGACCCCTGAAGTGCCCCTTTCCTTATTTTCTAAGATTCTTTGAAGTTCACAATGTGCTTGATCAAGGAACAAATTTCTAAATATATTCAATGTTGTGTGGCTTTCTCAAAGCTATAGAGTTAACAGTAAACAGGGAATGACTTAAATGTGCACCCTACTGAATCAGGAACTGTATATGGATGTTGGTCATATAATTGGCCCCTCTGTGTAAATTGTGGCCACTTTATGGCCCCTTATTTAGAAAAATCCTATATCCACCACTGTGTTCGTGCTCAGTAAAATGTTTTGCAGCAGGTTGTCTGAGGTGGTGGTATTAGTGGGTGTAAGGAGGGTAATTAATCGTTTTGTGCTTTTTGCTTTTTAGTAAATGTGTAGAGAAGAAGTGCAGCTCTTAACTTTACTTTCCACATAGATCACACACACCAGAGAAGTCTGATGCCACGTATTGTTCAACATATCTCAAAAGAATAATCGGACAGAAACAGTTACAGCTAACATGTAATTAAGTCAAGATGGGCTGATAAGTTGATAAGTTGACTGTTCAAACATAACAGATCATGGTAAATTATGATGTGGTGCCTAATGTGTATTTATCTAATTTGCAGGTGGATGGGATCCTGTGCCTGGCGGACATCTTGACCGATGACAGCAGCGTGGAAGCAGCCCGGGCCGAGGCGGCGGCGGTCGTGGCTCAGATCACCTCGCCTCACCACACGTCCACGCAGCACCTCGCCAGCTTCCTGGAGAGCATGCACGACATCGTCACCTCGCTCATCAGTGAGTGGACATGGCACTGATGATGTCACAGCTGACCATTGACTTTGACAAAAAAGAACCATCATTGAGATTTAATTGTAGAGGAAATAAAATGATAGGGTTGTTAAATTATTTATTTATATTTTTTAACGCAGCCTTATCATTAGTAGGGATTTAGTGTGGGAATATTTAATTTGAGTGCATAATAACAGAGGTTCACAGCGCTATTTCATATGTAACCCAGATGTCAGTTTATTAGGTACACTTATCTAAAACGAATGCAGTCGAATACGAGCCTCTAGTTTGTGGTGCTGTTAAATTGTATTATATTGAGAAGCGTTTCAAATATTATGTCCATGCGACTCTGGCTCCAAATGCACCAGGCAGATGCGTTCAGCAGGATATTGTGGCTTCATTTCTGGAAAGTGGGAGGAAGCAGAGACATGTCATCCATCTTTATATACAGTGAATGATCCAACTCAGTCCTATCAATGAGAGCAGAGTAAACCGAATAGAATCTCAGGGGGTGGTGATCTTCAAATTAAAAACTCAATACATTAACACAGGATTTACTACAAGAATGACCTTTTACCTTGCTAGACCTAAAAAACAGGGTATTTGCCTTGAATCTGATATTCTGTAATAACACAAGTACAATTAACTGTTTTCTTTCAATGAGTGAGTAGCCTCAAACTGATGTAAAGACTATTGTACTCAGGCAGTACACCTCAAGGCTGAGGCTGATGTGTCAAGTTTTCCCTGGCATTACATTTGTTACTGTTTTTGATTGAACAGTGAGTGTTTATTCCCTCAGAGTTGTGTGAGAGCGCCTCCTGTGGTGAGGTGTTCCTCCTTGCGTCCGCAGCCTTGGCCAACATCACCTTCTTTGACAGCATGGCCTGTGAGATTCTCCTGCAGCTCAACGCCGTCCACATCCTGCTGCAGGCCTGCAATGACAGACAGAGGGTCGACACACCCTACTCCAAAGACCAGGTGCAAATGTGCATTCAGCTTTTATTTCTTTATTGCTCATAGGGACAGTGAGTGTGGATGAACTCAAGTTAGTGGTTTACATGAGCAAGTCCGCCGTATGTCACAATTTTATTTAAATTAAAATATACAAGTAAACTGTTGTGAGACAAAACATCATGAATTTTCAATGGCGTCTGTATGTGTATATGTCATCATGTTGTTTTGTATTCACTGTTGTTTCAATCTAAGGTGGTGACCATCTTGGCAAACCTCTCAGTCTTAGAGCAGTGTGCAGCTGAAGTCCTGCAGGAGCAAGGTAAACAGTTTTGCAACAAAAATTTTAAGGGGAATGTAACATAATAGTTCGTTATATTAGGCAAAATTGTTTAAATACATGATAAACAACTGAACTACTCATTAACAGCCATCAGGTGAGGACGAGTGAAAAAAGTTTGTGTAATTCTTCTTTAATCCTCAAGATGGAAGCACCAAGCAACATCTGTGAAGCAGTGTTAAAATAATACATCAACCAATGAGCAGGTTCATAATCAGTATGTATTTTCTTTCTTCAAGTTAAAGGTTTATATTTTCTGCTATGTATATTTTCTGCTATGTATATTTTCTGCTATGTATTTCATATACATAGATGGATAGATCATTGAGTTATAGCCTGATGGTGCCTGTATCATTACTATTCTTCCATCTTGTCAGGCAGTTAGTATTTCCAAATACAGTATATGTAATGAACAGACAAGATTACTATTAACATTATTGTACTGTAATTTATTTTAATATTCTGCACAATTTATTTAAATATCAGTTTGTTATTATCTTTGTACCAGCAATTGAAAATACAATTTTCTTGAACCAAATTTATGTGAGCTAGAATGACACTACTTCCACCAAGGCCCAACAGTCCTCTTATGAAACCACATTTAAATGCACTAGATCCAGTTTTTTATTTAGATCTACACCAAATTTCACACTCTCATAAATATCAGTCCTGCAAACATGCCTTTCTTTCATCAAAAATAATCCATGAATTATTGTCTAAAACTTCGACAAAAGTTCTTCCCTGACCGATACCACATCCTTTCACCAAGTTTGATGGTAATCCGTCTGGTAGTTTTTGTGTAATGCTGGTAACTGACAAAAAAGCACTGATAAATCCATAACCTCCCCGGCAGAGGTAACCACTTGAAGGCCTGGCTGGTTTGCTGTAATCTGGATGATACACTTCTTGTTTTGTAGCAGCACTTTTAGTTCAGATATTTTTCTAAAAATGACGTATGTAATGTTTGTCTCCTTTTTAATTCACCTGGGAACTTTGTTTTTTCTGAGTCTCGTGTAACTTAATGTCTTAAAGGTTCAGTGTGTAGAATTTAGTGACCTCTAGTGGTGAAGTTGCATGTTGCAGCTGAATTCCCCTCACCTCACCCTCCCCTTCCGAACATGAAAGAGAACCTGTGGTAGTCTTCAGTCGTCATACAAACTCAAAAGGTGTTTAGTTTGTCCAGTCTGGGCTACTTTAAAAAACAAGGCGGCCTCAGTCGAGAGGACCCGCTCCCGATAAATAAATAAATATAAACGGCTCCTTCAAGGCTAAAGAAAACAATTTTTTTTACAATTTAGTTGATCACACACTGGTAAAAACATCATTAGGATTCAATTTCTGCCAATAAATCCAGTTTCACCTAAATCTTACACACTGGATCTTTGATGGCGAATTTCAAGCTGATCTGTTTCTTGTGTTTGGTTCCTATGGTTCCGACTGTGTTACATTGTTATGTCTTATTTGTATCTAACTTATTTCTTATCTGTTTGCTGCCTTCATTTGCAACGCTAATCTAAAATGTGTTCCTATGGTATTGTGTTCCAATCTGTGCTGTTTCTTGTACCTCTGTTCCTCTCCGGCCTTCCTGATATCCTTGCCTCTTTGGTTTCTTGCTTGGCTAATCTGTATTTTGCATTATTGTGTTTTAGGAACAGAGCGATTGCTGCTGCTGCTGGGAGAGAAACCATCCTCCTCCAGTCCATCAGAGGGCGCCGCCTGCGAGCGTGTCCAGCAGAAAGCTGCCGTCACTCTGGCCCGTCTTAGCAGAGACCCTGATGTGGCCCAAACAGCCATCCAGCTGAAAGGTACTGCAGATTTTTAGTTTTATATACACAGGTACGCTAAGTACTAAATAAAGAGCAACACAGAAAACAAATGTTAATTGGGAAGGATTAGCACAACATATGTCAAATTCAATTCTAACAAATATTTTCATCTGTCTTTGTCACTGTTTATTTAATTTTGGTTTGTATGTATTATATGACTTTAATTGTATCTATTAAATTATGGTCTGGGGTCCATAAAGACTTAAGCTTACAAATATGAGAGACAAAACAAGGAACATTTATCATAAAATAGTTTATTTTAATTGAGGAGGAAATTATTCATTTGGAATGCTCGGAAATCTGACCAAGGAGAAGGCAAAAGGATCAATGAGCATAATTACGATAAAGGTGGATATTGAATGGAGCCTGGAAAAGTGCTCCGTTTGTAAGAAGTGAGGCTAAATATACAAAATTACCAAGTAGACAGAATTCTCTGATTCTAATGGTAAAGCTTCCCTTGAAGATTTACAATTTACTATACATAATATTAATATTATGAATAGTATTAATATTTATTTACCTAACTTTCAGAATAATTTCACAGGGCCAGAGAGGTCTGTATCTGATCACCGACATACTGTGCATACTGTGCATACTGTATGTACTATGTCCATTCCCCTGCATACCTTATCGTCTCCTGGGAAGCAGCTCTGTATAAATACTTGATGAAACCTCATAATTTGATCCGCAGAGATTCACATACTTTACAATCCATAACGAGTCATACATGAAAAGAGTGACTCTTGTTCAAGAAAATAACGTAAAAGCAAATAATATCGCAGAACTTGAATGCACCTGAAAACTTACACAATTACACACAGTACTTTTACAGTAAATACCTCCTGTAAACAAGTAGAACTGCTTTGCACATCCATTTGACATCAATATCTGAGAAGGTGACAAGATTTTAACTGAACATCTTTCCCTCTTGTCTTAGCGGTTCCTCTTCTCATTGAGCTGTGTCGTTCCCCTACTGAGAGAAATAACAGCGACTCAGTGCTGGTCGCCTGCCTGGTGGGTGTACAGTGTGTGTGTCCATATGCTTGTGTGTGCGCAGACCCTCAGATATGTATAAATAACTCCATGTCCAGAATACAAATGTGTAATTTAAACCTTCAAACTGTCTATTTCAGTTGTACCCCTGAAACAACATGTTCAACTGTGCTGCGCTGCTACGACTTCAATAGAACAAACTGGGGGCATTATACCACAGGCCTGCATGTGTAACATCAGTGTAGCAATTGACTGTCCAATTTAATTACCTCCACAGGGTAACATTAGAAAAGTGAAAAGATATATATCACAACCTCAGTATCTTTAAGCTACTTTGAGAAAGCTGACTGATTCACATCATCTCAAATGTCGTATGTTTAAATATGTACATATCATGAATAATATCCCTGCTCGTACGTATAATTCCCTCAATCTGATCATGATTATTAAAACCAGTTCTTAAGCCCGTTGAGGGGATGCGGAGCGCATAATGGTCGGGAGCTTAATTGGGCTGCCTCGCTGCGCTGAGCAATGTCCTCGTCTTCACTGTAACCACACTTGTCAGTCTATTCAAATTAATGTGATTCTATTTTATCCTTCTAGCCAAGGGTTAAGGAGTACACTTGTAGGTGTTGAATTTGTATCTTCAAAGGACACGGAGCTGTCACAGATCGTTTGTAATCTTAAATGTAAATGTTGGAGGTTCTCCTGACTGAATGCGCTCGAGACGTCACACACGCGCTACTCATCTGCTTTTGAAAAAAATCACGCTGCATTACAGAGCTTCTGGTCAAGTAGGACTGAACTCATTTCTACAGTTTCATCAGGTAGAACAGTATTACTAGTTGGTTCTTTGCTGCTAAAATAAAGGATCATTTTAACCTATAAAACCTGTACAGTTACAGTTCTATCTCCTGGGTTGTAAAAATGTGTGATTGCATATGTTTCTAAATGAGTTAATATTTGCACACAGCAGTCCTGTGAATCGCATTCTGTGTATGTCTGTGTGTTTTTTTTGTCGTTATGCACTAGCACTGACATGTGTGTGTGTGTGTCTCCAGGCTGCCCTGAGGAGACTGGCAGCAGGGTGTCCAGACAGCATCGAGGCAGCGGACCACCAGCAGCTCATCAAACCGCGGCTGGTCGACTCCTTCCTGCTGTGTTCTAACATGGAGGAGAGCTTTGTATGACAGCCTGCACACTCAACACAGAGAGCGGAGTGCTGAGCTCGTGTACCAGATCATGTACATATAATGTTTCATGACACAGAGACGACTAAAGAGCAGGTTCACTCCAAAACATTCTGAGTGAGAATTTGTTTTTCCCCCAAATTTCCTCCTGGACCCTTTGGATTTGGGTAAACGGAGCGAAGCTGCAGCATGTCAGCTTGAATGGATGCAGATATGTAAAATGTACAGACACGTTCAGCCGAGTGCAACTCAGTGGCTACATTAAATCCAAGGAATGTGTGCAAGTTCAGTAGTTATTTTTTTGATAGTGGTTATTCAGTCATTATTGTGTATGAGTGGGTGCTACTCTTTGCAAAAGGAACGTACAACCTGTTGTGAATGAAACACTTTATCTGTTACCACTGTGGAATGTTTTTGTTCTTGTCTGAAGATGTTGTATCCAAAGCATCTCAACTATCTGAGAACAGGGGACGATGTCGACTTAGCGAAGTGGATAATACAGTAAAATGCCTCCGTTCATCGTCTGAAGCATTAACCATTGATGGTGTTGGTCTGAATTATTTCCTCTTAACTCTTCATAAGCAGGTTTGTAAAGAATATGTTTTCAATCAGCCGCCACTTTATTCAGTCAACTCTTTAAAACTAAATTATTACAGTTAGAACTATTATGTGTTTTCAGTATGTATGTTATCTGTGTATATTAATTGACAAGGCACTATTAGTATTTAATTTTTTAACTGAAGCATGGTCTATTTGTCCTGGTGTGGAACATATTGTCTCATAAAGAGCTTTGAATGGAATGTTGAACTTCATTTTCCATAATCTCAATCATGACATATTTGCTACTCGAAAATGAATCTTTTTTTAAAAAGTCTTTGGTTTGAATATAAAGTTGCATTTTATTTAAATAGAATTACCATTATTGTATGCCATACATGGAATAAAGGCAATCATCCATCTAAAGCTCAGTGTGTTTCATCATAGTCAATTACTGCCTTATGAAGCCTTTTTAAATGTTCCATGAGAACATGTGCATTTTACTTTTGGAATTGAAAACTTTGGGCAATACCTTGGAACGCATTAATAATTTGATTGAATAAACGTTTTAGGGATTTGTTGAATTGCATAGTACTGATGATGATGATAATAACTAACTTGCTCACATTATTCTCACAATATTAGAAATCATTTACTAATAAAGGCTGTAGGTAGATTCCAGGCTCAGTGAATACTGATCAGCTGAACATTGGCTGGTATATGGAGATTAGGTCCACTCCTGTCCATCTGTTTCTTGGTTTGTTTGTAAGCAAAATCACACAAAAATAACAATGGATTTCCACACAACTTGGTGGAAGGATGAGACACGGGCCAACAAAGAACTCTTGGTGTCGATCTGGATCACGGATCCAGGATCCAGGATCCAGGATTTTATTTTCACTTTCTTTAACATTGCAAAATTGGATGGGTTTTATCATTTTCAACATTTTCCCAGAGATTAATTCATGGATCTGACGAAAACATCTGGCACATCCAATGAGCTGATGGTGCAGCTTGATTGAATTAAAGGAGACTACTGAGAGTTAATTCTGAGCCATCAGTAATATTAAATAAAACTTAATTTTAAAATCTTATTTTGGAGTCTTATTTTCATGGCTTTTGTGATGTAATGGCTGACACGCCTATAAATGTCATGACATACACAGTTGATTCTGCATAAGCATTGGCACTGCAAGGTCCAAGATCAGTTTAAACACTAGGTGGCCTTGGGAGCCATGTTCAACCAATTTGGTAATAAATGTGATATTAAAACCCAGCATTGATGTATTTCATCAAAGAACAGTGATTTAATTTAGTTTAAAGCTCAAAAGAACACATTTAAGTGTGCGGTCTGTCTTTAGCTCTGCTGCTCTCGTTGCATCGTTTTCAGCAGCATGCAGCTGTTTACAGCATCAAATAGCTCCTAGCAGCTGGAGAGTTAGACATGTCCCTCGGCAAAACAGGGGTTAGAGACAGAGTATTAGACTTAACATTCACCAGATGGACAGAAACACAACTCTAGATAAATTACAATGTTGCTCCACAACTGTTGGATGTGGAAATTATCAACTCGCTGCTAATTATATTATTATATCTACTTGTACACTAGCAATGACATGGTTACACAACCTTTTTTCTGCTGAACCAAGTGGCCAACACTCTAAGAAATTGTAGGTTTTCTGCATCATGCACACTTACTGTTTTCAATAGCCAGATCAATTATAGGTATAGCCACAGTTTTACTCCATTGCAAAAGAGTCTGAGGTTCAACTTGTGCTTATCTCTACTGTGGTCACACAGAGCAGTGCTGAACAACTTGTACAGCAGCCAAACAGGGTCAGGGTCCATGCAGCTAAAGTCCCACAGAAGGCCCCAATGACCTGAGGCTCTCTTCGAGGACCTACACTGTCACATCTGTCCTGTCCCAAATGCAGGCACAGGGATGAGAAGAGCCTTTGAAAGAGGCTCACAAAGAAAGAAAGAAGCTAAGAGCCTGAGAGAAGGTGGGCCCTGTTGGTGCTGCATGAACCACCGAGGGCATTTGCTATTTAAGCCTCCAACTTTCCCCGAAAAATTGATTCTCGTCGGGAGGAGTAACTAGTGCACAATGCTGCTGTGCACATTAGAAAAAAACCTGTCAGCTTTTCACGGCGAGAACTCATGCATTGATTCACGATAGCTTTGAAAAAGGAGTTTGCAAGCCCACGCGCTGCAGGATCTTTTTTTATTGTACGACATGTTAGTGACTGAGACAAGATGCAGAAGGTGATCAGAAGCAATATGTGAGGGCTTGTCTGCGAAACTTGTCCTTCGTATTGTCATCTCTCTGATGAAAACACTCTCAGGGTTTTTTTCTTCTCCATAAGCCTCCCACTCCTTGGAGAGACAATTGAGGGCCTTCTCGCTCTCTCTGTAGCTTCTTTTTCACCTAAGGGCACACGCTGAGCCTGGACTTGTTACACTCTTACCCAGTGTCGGGACAATTGAGCTGCTTTGTGAGCACGCGCGTGTGTTGTCCAGCATTCACGTGGGACCGTGTTCAGAGGCCTTTGTGATAGAATATGCTCCTGCCTCGCTTTGTTGAGGCCCAATGAAATATGTATGGACGCAGAGGAGAACTAAACAGAGGGCCTAAAAACACAGGTTCCTTTGATATTGTTTTGGTTCGACCACGACCAAAGTGTTGCAGCTCTGAGTTTTCAGCTTTTCTCAGTTTCTAGACTCTTCAACTTTCACTTTCCTCCTGCTCCATATTCACGTCTGTTGTTGTTATCCTTATAGTTTTCACTCACTGCCAATTTTTGTTTCTTATTTTTTATATTTTTTATATTTATACTTGCACATAATACACCACAGCAAATTCCTTGTATGTGTAAACCTGCTTGGCAATAAAACCCGATTCTGACTCTAAATAGATAGATACATAGACAGATAGATTGATAGATACATAATACAAAAGAACAATTTGGAAATTCAGAGTGTATATATTATCACTACCAGTTTTATTATGGGAAATTTGCATCATAAATAAACTTCATTAGTCTTTAAGAAGGGTTAGTTGTAGTACAGAATGGTTTTGTGTCATCTTCAGTGTCTCTGACCATAAATCGGAGGCATTTTGTGTAAGAAAAGGATCTGAGGACTTGTAGTCTAATTGAAGAAGACACTTCACTGTGACCCTCCAGAGATTTTAATATTTTATGCGTCACATCTTTTGCTTCCGACTTGGAAAAGTTTCTCTCTGTCTTGCTCTTATAACTTCAGGGGGCCAAACATGTATTGAAATATCGTCCTCCTCTTAAAAACTGCTTTCAGAAGTTGATACATTAGATTTTACTTTTACTCACAAATTAGTATAAAGTAATTTGGCCAAACTTAAAAGTCAAACTCTGTTGGCTAGGAGATTTAAGGTGGTGTAAGACTCATATTTTTAAGAGGCACACAGAGAACTGTAGATCTCTGTCTCCACTTTAACTGTGATGGACTGGACTGTAACAGACCCTTCAGACAAGTTTGAAAAAAAAAAAAATCATTTCAGTAGATTTTGTGGAATCCTGCTGAGAGAAAACACTAGAAGCAGTAGTGCATACCACTGCCAACGTCCTACAGTCCCCTCATGAAACCACATTTCAAGTCACCAGATCTGGATTGTTTTGGCTAAGTATGAATCCATCCAATCAATGGCAGGGTCACTGAGGCCACAACCTCCAAAGCCATATATGGTATATTGACTTTGCTGCCCATTTGTGGTATTTGTAATGCATCCATCAAATTAAGTTGAGCTTTTATCCAATAAACTGACCGGTCCTGTCGTCTTGGCTCTGAGTTCAGTCTGCTCAGCTCAACATGCAGAATGATCTGATGACCGTCTCAACGAAGTGTCATTTCAGCTCATTTCAAATATTTGTCCTACTGTTATTAATGAACTATCATCTTATATAAATATCCTTGACATACAATATAGATGTCTGCATTATTTCTTGGAATATTTCCAAAGATGCAGCAAAACACCACATCTCACAATCTTGAAGAAAGTTTTTTTTTTTCCTTGGCGCATACCCCGCCCTTCCACCAAGTTTCACATCATTTCAGAAATGTTTGCATAATCCTCCGAACAGACAAACAAACAAATGGATTATTGGCAATGAAAACACTAGAATGCCTCAACAGTCCCCTTGTAAAAGTACATAAGAAATCACCTGATCCTGATTTTTATTTGGATCTGCACCAAATTACTCACAAGTATTAGTGTCCTCATAAAAAAAAATACCTGTAATAAATTACAGTGTTAAACAAAAGTGAAATCCTGAATCTGCACAAAAGTTCAATGGGTTCCTTCCTCAAGCAAAGTGCATCCTTCATCCTGCTTGGCAGCTGTGGCTCAGGGGGTAGAGTGGGTCATCCACTAAACAGAGGGTCAGCAGTTCAATCCCAGTCTACCCCATTCCGCGTACTGGAATTTTCTTGGGCAAGAGACTGAATTCCGAATTGCTCCTGACAGCTGTTCCATCAGTCTGTGATTGATGAATAGAGAAAGTGCTGCAAATAGATTTACTGTACCAATGTGTGTGGATGGCAAAACAGTACTGTTAAGTGCTTTGAGTCGACATCCAGACTTGAAAATGATGATGTATAAATCCAGCCCTTGGACCAAGTTTTGTGATAATCCGTTCAGTAGCATTTGCCTAATCCTGCTAAGTAACAGACAGACAAAGAAATGTTGACAAAAGCATTACTTCTTTGGCAGAAGTAACTAGTTATCCCAGTACTCTCTGTTTTTTTCATCTGGAGACCTCTGACTCTTCTTGTTCTCATAAAGCAAACGCTGATATTCCACAGGTGGAACATTTTCAACATAGAGATGATATTCACCTCAGTTTACAAGGCCTCAAACAAATGGATTCATTTGTGACTTTGGAGTCTCTATCACACACACACACATACACACACACACACACACACACACACACACGCACACACACACGCACGCACGCACGCACGCACACACACACACACACACACACACACACTCACACTCACACACTAATCCTACATTAGGAGCTCACAGCACACAGACACCTGTTGGACAGCCAATTAATAGTTTACTGATCTCTGTGCTCCAGTCCCCAGCTGACTCCTATTAGAGGACCCACTGGGATTTTAATTGCTCATATACAAGCACAACACCCAGTGTAAATTAATATCAGCACTTTGTGCTCGCAACTTTTGGCCAAAGTCAGTGAAGGGTAAAGGCTTAATGCCAAAAATGTACTGAGGCTTGTGTATAGTGGTCATATGGATTCATCCTTTAGCTGCCATGCATTAGCACATCATCTTATTACCCAGTGGACCATAGAACTCCACTTTCATGATTTTATTCTGTGTGTCTTAATACTACAGATAAACTTTTATGCAATAAAAGACAAACCAACTCTGTCTGAATAACCGGGACTTTCTATACCAATTCTGCTGCTAAGAGGGGTAGCAGGAGTTAATTAAACATTCACTAAACATACCACCATCCGTGTATATCTCTAAGTATCTCGATGAAATAATACATTTAAATCATTCTGGATTATTGTTATTGGCTGAAAACCCTGATGGAAGAATGGAACAACGGGAAATATGGAAAACATAACAAGGAGATGTTGCTCTATATGTGCACATTAAGCTCTGCAGGGGGTCATATCACCTACCCATAAAAGGCAGTTCCAAGATTATAGTCGCCTTGACACTTACCTTGTCTGGTCCAGTCCTTCAGACTTTTCAGTTTGGTCAGAACCAAAAAAACAGGTGTTAAAGGTGCTTTGAACCATGGAACCAAATTTTGTTTAGCCAAAAGAGGTGGTTCATGATCAAACTGAACCATGGGTCAGATCGTTTGCAGTGTAAAAACAATTTTTTGGAAGATAACAGCATTAAACAATAGAAGAAGAGGGAGTGGGTCACAGGATTTGCATGCAATCTTCAATATATATGATTTGAATGACGAGGACGTTCATTTTTGCTGGTAGTAACCCAACAGCCCACATAGGTGATGATGACAGGATATGTCTTACAAATGTCTTTGGTCCGTGCCCTGAATAACAATATGAAAACAAAACTAACAGGATCAGATGTAAACAATGAAACAAAGACACCTGTGCTCAGCCTGTGATCCAGACTTTTTTGTGGCCTCATATACAGATACATATTTTGTGGCATTTTCACTGTCATATTCTCCCGGCTCTGGTTACAAATTCTGACTGTGTTTTCTGTTCTTTGCTCCTTAGTTCCCAAAATATTAATATAATATATATATATATATATATATATATATAATATAAAAGAAAATAAATCACAAAATGTGCATTTCAGCTATATAATTTCCCCCAAATTGGTATCACAGGCACAGCTCTAAACTGGTTCAAAACATACCTTACTCTCAGAACACATTTTGTTAGCCTCTGTGACCATGTATCACAAAAGCATGATAACCTTTTCGGCATTCCACAGGGTTCCATTCTTGGTCCCTTATTATTTTGCTGATTTATGTTACTACTGGGAAAAATTATTAGTGATCATAGTGTGTACTATCATTGTTATGCTGATGATACTCAGTTATATCTATCCATAGCGCCAGATGAATTTGATGCTCAAATGATAAATTGCCTTTCCAGCGTGGAACAATGTATGAGCATTGTTTATCAAACAATGTTCCTAACCATTCCCTAAGGTCTAGGATATTTAGCGGGCTTGCTAAATATCCCAAAAATGAACTACAAAAGGTTTGGGGAAGCAGCAATCTGTTGCTATGCACCAAAGGTTTAGAACACACTCCCACCGCACACCAGACAAGCTACTTTCTGTTGATAGTTTTAGATCTCTATACCCTTTTCTAGTTTAATCATTGTTTTATTGCTAACGTGTTCTTATTGATCTATCTCATTTCATGTCTTTGATTTTATTGTAAAGCACTTTCAGTTGCATTTTTATGTATGAAAGGTGATGTATGACTACAATGTATTCTTATTCTTATTCTTATTCTTATTCTTATTAATTTGTGCTGAAACAACCATTTAAAGCTAGTCAGTAAGTATGTGCTTTACACTAAACTTTACTTTCACAGACATTCAAGGTAAAACAAAACACTTTTTTTCCCAACAGAATTCCTGGTGGACTGCCATGAATTTGTTCAATTGTTGCTTGAGTGCACCTTAATTTGTTTGTGGCAGGCAGGACGGTGGGAGGTCGCTCTGTGTGGGTCAGAATTGACTCTCAAATAAAAGCAGCGCACCAAGGCTAAAACAGCTCCTTTTTGTCTCAAGACATGCAGCCTTGATCAAATGTTCAGCACATTCAGGGCTGCAATTTATTTTTCACACTGTAAAGTAAAAGATAAACAAAGGTGATTAATTTTCAGAGAAAGGAAATGAACAGTTTCAATCTTTTTCTTGCACTAAAATAATTTTCGAGCGTGGTGTACAGTAGCTTATTGGACAGAGAGCTCGTGGAAAAAAGGAATGAATTAATGAAATGTGGTGATTAAAATTTGAGCACCCACAGTCTTGATAGTTTCAAAGGCTGTTTTTATTAAGTCTGTATTTTTGCATTTTAGCGTGTGTGTGCGTGTGTGTGGGTGTGTGGGTGTGTGTGTGGGTGTGTGAGTGTGTGCGTGTGTGAGTGTGTGCGTGTGTGAGTGTGTGCGTGTGTGAGTGTGTGCGTGTGTGAGTGTGTGTGTGAGTGAAAGAGAGCAGAGAGAGACCGCTACTCTTTCGGGACTGGAGCAATTCCAGCAGAGAAAAACTGCTTTGAACATCTAATGTACACGCACACACACACACTCACACACGCACACACACACACACACACACACACACTCACACACGCACACACACACACACACACACACACACACACACACACACACACACACACACACACACACACACACACACACACGCACACACACATAGTTTTTTACCTTTAAACTGATGAGGTTTTAGTGACAAAATTTGTTGTAGTCCTTAAACTTTAACCATCATGCTTTGACACCTTACAACGTAAAAATCATGTTTTTGCGACAGAACTTGATGGTTAATTTACCCAAATTACAACACAATATTTCCTCACTTAACTCCAACGATATAACCATCTATTTATTCAGAAAGATTTGATTTTGTTTCTCTGTTCTTTAAAATGTCTCTTTCAGATGTTTTTGCTGACCCTCTGAAATGTTGAGCAATGATGCAACATTTGCGTCCTTCATTTGAACGTCATCCTCCAAACCTCAAGTGAGCAAAACCAAAACATACAAGCTGCCTCACTTCCAGCCTTAAAGTTTTCACTTTGGGTGCTGGACTTTAAAATTGAATCTCAGATCTGATCAGTCCTCTCACATCCTGAGTCATTTATCTGAAAGCTGTTTCATTATTTTTCTTAGAGCTGTTCTATCATTAGGGTGCGGTTCAAAGAGAAAGTTGGGATCACCTTTTGCAGGTCATGGTATCCCAATGGGAAGGGACTGGAGCAGAGCAGTGAGTATTTGAGATGTTGTGGGGTTGATCCTCAGGCAACTTATTGTCATACACCCAGAAGAAAGATGTAGAGAAAGTCTTGCTTGTGAGAGTGCTCAAGGATTGTTGGTTTGAGGAGAATTGAATGTCAAGGTGCAATGTCCAACAGACCGCTCTTCCAAACTCTTACTTGCTATTTTAAGTGTGTTCAGTGCAGTATAATTACCTGGTGCACTCAAAACAGTCCAAGAGTTGGGTGTTAAATGATGGACACAACGTTGCCCATCTGGGCTATGTAGCAGAAAGAGAGGGTCCACCAATGTATTTTCAAATCTGTGAAAATGTTCGTACAATGGTCCTGTTTGATTTAGGATCCAGTGAGAATTCACACTCTATGCCGGCGAGTATGCTGTGTTGTGTAGGCTACTACATATGTCAGGTTTGAGACACAGTAAGAGAAGTGCTGACAGAGAATCTCCCAGTGTGAAGGGGTCTTGGAAGCGTGGTGGTTCAAATCCTGACCTTTGTCAAGACCTGCTCTAGCCTCTGGAGAGGTAGAAGCAGGGGGTGATGTCGTGGAAAATATTGCGTCGGCCCAGCACTGTGCCTCCACACCATTGTTACCCAAGCAGGCCTGGATCCGCATTCTCCCAGCTCACTGGTCCACTTTTGGTGAGTGTGTAAGGATGGCCAGATCTGCTGCTGGATAGTTATGCAAACACACACACACACACACACACACACACACACACACTCATCCCACTCTGGTCCTCTGAGCCCCCCCCCCCCCCTTCATTAACAGGCCACCGCAGCACGCCTTCTCCATTTAGTTCCTGCCGTCCAACCAAACCCCCCTTGCACACGTACACACTCGCAGACTCTTCTTTCCTTTCTGTCTCTGGGGATTTGTGGAGAGATTGTTTCTCCTGCAGACGACCAGGCAGCAGAATTGTATTTGTTTTTTCTGTATCGCTGCCCATGACTGCAGACGGTAGCAAACCGCTGGACTGTGTGTGTTAACTGTCTGTGTCCACAGTTATGACGGCGTATATCATGTAACAGCCTCGAGAATTCCTAGCCTTTAGGTTTTACAAGTCTAACAAGCCAGAGTGTGTTTGACACAGTTTAGGATTGGCAGCGTCCATTTCTGGTCTCGAGGGCATTTATACTTTGAATGGCATGTTGTGTTTTCCAAAACTTCACTGAATGCCAATTGCTCAAATATGCCCATGTTTTATTTTTTTATGGTATAGTGACTTTTTTCCTTATCCGAGTTGGTTTTGCTTTAGCATTTGAATGATTTTTGCTTTGAAGTAGCTTGAATCTCATTTTTCATACTTACTGGTATGTTTGGATGCTTAAATGACGCACATAATAATGCCAGTTTATTTTTTTTATGTTTGTAACCCTAAATGACACTGCTGGTTAAATATTAAAAAGGATGGCTGATAGTGTTTGCCCTCTTGGAGTGTATGTTTGAACATATGTGTGTGTGTGTGTGTGTGTGTGTTTGTGTGTGTGTGTCACTGTGTGTGCAGACATTTCCCCATCAAGAACTCACATAGAAGAAATAGAGATGTGTTTGTGACACTGTCCTGATGAATAACTGATAAAACTTAATTTCTCTATATATTGGAATCAGACTCAGACTGACCATGTACTTCTTTAACCTGGAACACGGGGCAAAACAAGAGCCTGGAAAAAGGAGGAAAAAAAAACCTTTATAATGAGTGATCATATTAAAAGATTGCGATTATTATTGAATATGTTAAAGTTTCATTAACATTTGTAACACTTCCTAACTATGTTGATAGTAACATTCAGTATTGTTATGTTAAATACCTCATACCAGGAATTAAATACATCGTAACAGGAATAGAGAGAGAAACAGAATACAGCTGCACCATTACATAACCTTTTAAACAAACAGAAATGTCCAAAAACCTTAAAGGCTTTTTCTAGGAAAGTCATCGGGTCATTGGGACTGAAAGCTTACATAATACATTTGGTGCCAAAGAGATAAAAGTGGGAACGTTACATAAAAGAATCGAGAGAAAAGAATCCAGTTGTCAAATTCAAAATAAGGGTCCCCATTTTATTAAATTATTGAGAGCATAATTCAACTTCTGACATGAGCTTCCTACCTTTTTTAAAAACCATTTGACTTCCAATACCTGATGGTTATTGATTTTACTGTTTTCCCAGCTCTTGCTTTGTAAAACAAATGCAGTTATATTTCAATATATCCCAGTAAAAAGTCTCTGTTCTTGAGCTCCGCTGCTTCCTCCGCTGAGATGTTCTGCCCTGCCGCCCTGCAAGGCAGCGACATTACCATCTCCGTGTTAATCGCTCTCTGACACAGAGGCGAGGGGGGTACGTGGGATAGACGGGGCGGCATGTTTGTTAAACCCCTCTACCTCGTCCTCTTCACCCTGACAGGGGAAATTACAACACTCGCTAAACAGAGCACCGGTTTGGCTATCAGAGGCACTTATAGACAGAATAAAGAGTCTTTCTGTAAGAGAGGAAGCGTGTGACTGTGTGAGAGTGTATTTCACGTGATTAACATTTCCTCACAGATGTTGCAGATGTTGTATAAAAGGGGAACATGTCTATTATGTATCCTGTTAGTACCGATTCCTTCAAGTATTCATCACTTTCTTCAGGTATGTCATACCAACATCAACTTCGCTCCCCCCACATCTCTGAAAGATTAAACCTGAGCACCACTTGTTATCAAAACAGGTAAGGACCAGAAGATACTAGAAAGGGCACTTGACAGCTGCTTTTCAGATATAGTGCAGTGCTTTTTTCCTTCCATCAAAAGAGACCCAACAGCAGCATTGAGGGCAGATCTGTTGATTTTCTAGCAGATGAAAGTGAATATGTAATTAACATGCTATAATTGCTGCCAGTCTCTCTTTTTATTTCAAGATGAAATGATACGAGCTCTCTCCAAAGCCAAGGTCAGAGGCCCGAGCCTATGCATTACATATTTAATTGAGGAAGACAGAATGTGAACATTCATATGTGGCTGGATCTTGGGCTATACTGTTTTTTAAATATCGCCCACAGCCGATGTTGCTCATTTTGGCCTGTGGAATAAATTAGCCAGTCAAATAAATCACTGCATAGCATCTTTACACAGCATTATTTATCATTTTCAATGTGTCATTAATAAGAAATTGTTTTTTTTATTATGCGGGGGCAAAATCCAGAGAATGATTGTTTACTTCCAACACAATTCAGTAGCCAGACCACAATTAGAATGCAGTCTACTTAACATGAAAGTAAAATGGGCTCCCTCTGCCTCATGTGCTGACGTGGTTTTGTGGCTCATTCTTTTCATTCATTTCTAGATCGTTTCAGCCAT
The DNA here is from genome assembly GCF_009819705.1 of Hippoglossus hippoglossus. Classification (NCBI taxonomy): domain Eukaryota; kingdom Metazoa; phylum Chordata; class Actinopteri; order Pleuronectiformes; family Pleuronectidae; genus Hippoglossus; species Hippoglossus hippoglossus. Next base: position 20,057,216 of record NC_047156.1, read on the forward strand.
TAAAGTTATTCCGCCTTGCTCTATTAATGCCGCCCGACCACCACGCCGCTGCCTGCAAACGGCATCACAAGCACCAGCTCTTCATATATACTTCAAATTTATGAGATTTGATTCAGCTTTATGAGCCGCCTCTAAGAATCCATGCAGGCTGAGACAAGACAGCATTGTTGGATGGTGAACACCCCCAAAAATACTGTGGTGAGAGATGGAGCTGGTTAAGCGTCTCGCTGCCAATATATCAGATTAAGCAGAGCTTTCAGGGCCCGTCCGGTGCTGGCTACACAGATGACCTCATCCGCTGCGGCTGTGTGGTTTGGCAGCGAGGGACCGTGTATAAGCTGTGGCAGAGCATGACACAAAGCACAGCAGAGACGTTTTCTGCAAAAAGAAAAAAAGTTGGTGCTGACACTGGTGTCAGTCTGATCCTTAGATGCTTCATTTGGTTAAATTAAGTCAACGAACAGAGAGATATGCAAAACGACTTAATCACCCAACTGCTTCACTATAGTGTGTCAATAAAGTAATTGTCACTTTTATGAATTGATTTTGAATAATATCATCTATGTTCCTTTATCTGATCTCTTCAGGTAAATTCCTAAACTATAAAAACAAAAAAATATATTTTTTATTTCCTTGATAAAGAAAACATTGACTATAAAATGACAGCCATACACGGTAGCCTATTTGTGGTACATACACTAACTGTTACAATGATTGAACGTTAGTTTGCCATTTTTCGACAGTGGACATCTGGCGCCATTGTTGCAGCATTTTAACAGTTTTTTATGGATATTTTTTACAGTTAATTCTTTCTATATTTGTAATTCTCAGACATTGATTATCTATATTTGTCTTAATGAAGATTAGTGAACTGGACAGGGATGATGATGGCTATATGTCTATTCCCAACAAAGTTTGATATACAGGATATTGTCCATCAACCAAACCTGAAACAAATTTGTCAAAATTAAAACTAATCAGTAATCAATAAATGTTGGTTTTATTAATTATCAGCAAAACTCTAAATTGTGGTAAAAAACAAAAGGCTACAGTGAACTGACTAAAGAGGTGATTTTTTCCTCCCAGGAAGTGACAAAGTAAATGTCACTTAAATGACAAACAGGAACTACAAGCACAACAAGCATCCTGCGGCTCCTTCGAGACATGACACACACACACATGTCCCATCCACAAACAATTACTGAGTATTTTCTTTCCCCATGAACATAAACAATGTCTTGGACAATTAGCCCCCTCTCCCAAGGGCGGAGGCCTGAATCCTGCTTTTCACCCTCTTCACATAATGAAGAGACAGAGGGTGTCATGTCTGGACTTGGCAATGTGCTACAGACATTAGAGTTAGAGTATTAAATGGACTAACTGCCAGCTTTATCGTCGAGGAACACCGGTGTCTGAGCCCCATGATTACCGCGGCCCCACACAAAAATGACATTTGTCTGACAATAAAATTGGATACTAACCTGTCTGAAAGCTGTCTCCATTTGCCTAGAACAAATGTTGGCGTCGCCGAACAGTTTGACACACTTTCCCCTTGAATACATAGAGAAGGCGAAGCCATCCTTTGGCTCACGGTAATGGCCCCTCATTGTTGGCCGCAAAGGATGTGGCGCTATTCATATTGATGATTGAAAAGAAAATTGAATCCCTTTTGATGTGATAAATGTGTCTATTACTGCATTTGCACACAAACTGTCGGTGGAAATTATAGTGGGGAGGCAAGGCTCAGAGGGGAAAATACATAGGGATGGCATATTTGCTATCCTTGATTTGAGCTGAAATATAAATATACTGTACCGGCAGATGAAATGAGTCCAACCTCCCGGATTTTTCCTCAGGAACTTTACAAATGAAAGGCCTTGAGAGCCCCAATTGTAAGACTATATAAAAAGGTTAAATGTCTGCATAGCTCTTTCTATCTTTTTCTCTCCAAAGAGCTGTTTGATAAAGGACACCAGCAACTGTTTGTCTCATAATAAAAGGGAATTTTCTCTCCTTTCAGAGACTTCCGTTGAAGATGTGTACACATTTCTAAACACATTGGCATCTCATCTGCACACATTATTTTTATGTGGGGACAACATAGGTTCATACTTTGACTAATGACATGCACAAAAAGCAACCTTCTCCTTCAATACACACCTCCACTGTATTCTAATAACCATTATTCCATTAGAAAGAGTCTGTTTTGGTGTTAATGAATCTGACCTTCCCTTGAATAAGAGTTGTTAAAAACTTTTCAAGAAGTTTTCCCAAAGGATGTCAAACAATAATCAACATTCACAACATTTTAATGTGACTGGATATTTACTCACAACTGGACAGGACTACTTTTGTTATTGAAAGATCAAGGTTGCCCACACAAAATTCTTCTTTGCAGGACACACCCAGCATATTAGCCAGTACAAGTCCTGTGTGACTTCAAAAGCAAATTGTAGATTTTTTTATATTACTTTAAAAAAATGTTTTAATCAAATGATGTTTTTTTTTTTTCCTTTTTCTGTTTCACAATTCAAATCTTTTATTTTCTGTCATTCTAATTATCAGAAGTGACACGAAAACAGCCGGATTTAACATTAGGGTTATTTTTAATATCTAAGTGTGTGGTCATAACATGGGGTGTTGCAATAGGTAGGCAAAGAAGGCAATTGCCTGGGGCCCCAAGCTGAGAGGGACCCCAAACAATGGCAGTCCACAGAAACGACAATGTTCTGGAAACCCCTGAAGAATCAATGATCAGCTCGGAGAGGGCAACAACACCATGGTTGGAAAACCACCTGACACAGCCCCGCTAGCTTTCTGAATAAGCTTCAAATTTTAGAGATTTGGTCAAAGACTAGAATGTCCTTCATGTATGATGACGTTCAAAAGTCCCTTGAAACACTCCTGGGTCTTGGCACAAGATGTTTCCAAATACACATTATGCAGTTTAACGGTGCGTTGAAAAAAAGGTTGCTCTGTTAGGTGCATGGTGAAAAGTAGTTGTATAGTCTCTTCATTAGTCATGGGCGTGTTTTGTGTATAACATGCAAGAAACCAATCAGAGTGCCATCCCATTGGTGTGCGCATTGGTGGTTTTGCTACATCAGAATGTATTTGCCAGGTAGTTTAAGTTTTTGAGTTTGAGTTGACACTTTTGAATTTGAATGAAAGATCCATTAGTAAATAACTATTGTATGGATCATCAGGAAATGCACCACAGATCAATCCTAATTACTTTTTTTGTATCACCTGACTTGTTATCTAAGGCCAACATTGAGTTACATTCAAATTCTTAACTTTTTGTACAAATGACAAAAACCTTAAGGCATTTTCCAGATGAAGCTAAAGTGAGTGAATATAATATTTTATCAGCAACAACATACAAACTGCAAGTAATTAAATCGCACTCTCCTCTCCTAATAATTGCTTTACTTCAACACTTTGCTGAACAGATATAGTTCATGATTCTTTTTCCTCATGACCTTTAGTCTAGGAAAAGTTAAGAAGTCAAGAGAAAACTCCTGCAACATTAACTCGTACTGTAGCCTACTTTGTTGATCCTTTCATAAATGATTAATTTTCAAGGCCCAAAGGCTCAATGTTAATGTTTGCATTCACCGTATTACAATGAGTGAGGAAGAAGAAAAAGGAGAGAAGCCACACATACAGACAGAGAAGTGTCATAACAGTATATAGATGTATCTGCATGGACGATATATTGTGTGTGTATTTGTGTGTGTTTGTCGTCTTCCTCTTGTTAAGATGTACTTGAAAGTAAATACTGTAACAAGAACACTGACTCCACTATTTTATTCTGCTGCCTGCCCCCTTACATTTTTAATCGAGACACTCATCGCTCTTTCAATACACAACATCTTTGATGATGAGATGCTCTTTGATGGCAAGTGAATTTCATTTGCGTCTAAAAGCTTGCAAAGCATTCAGTTCAAGTCGATCACCACATTCGTGACTTCTAGGCAATTATGCAAAATGGTAAACATTGGCCCAACTTCTAAATAATTTAACAACCGAAAACATGCTGCTCCAATGTTTATGAAATTCGTTTTGTGTTTACAGAGTGATCATGTTGAAATGTTCCATGGCATTGCGCGAGGATAAAAGGCCATGTTTGAATCAACTAATTGTATGATACTGAAATGGGTGCTCTGGATCACACGATGACTCAGGTCAGACAATGGACTCCACCCTGAGTCACTGCTGCTGCACACGAGCCAAATGAAACACATCTGCAAAGTATTTAGAGACGTAAAAGTCATTTTGTTGGCCTGATTTTGGCATATACTCGCTTTTTAGCTTGAATTGAGTTAAATGAAGTAAACTGTAACCTAAATTCTGCATATGGCATTGACACGCTGTAGAGAGGTTTGCAGCGTACTCGGTTTGGATGTGGTGGGGCTGTGCTAACTTTAGAGAGAGTTCAGTTTTAGGAGAGAATATTAAGCTATCACACTGCAAACTGCCATTTGTTTGAATACATAACCAGCAATGGAGAAAAGTGAAATAATTGCAGTCCTTTATTTTGTTTGTGTGTGGCGGGTTTAATGGACACTCAAGGATTTTTTTCTACTGATTTATTTTACATATTGTTTTTTGTTTTCATTGACTTCTTTACATTTTTTTCAGTAAAATGTGGTCTTTATTTCATTTAGCACTGTCTCCATCATTCCCATGTTAACTGCACCTTGGAATGGCTTCGATGCAGCATGATAGAGTAGTTAGGCAGGTAAATAAAAAATAATGTTTCATTCCAGAAGTCAAACTGAACATTTGTGTCAGTGTAACACTTTACGTTGGTCGCTGCAGAGCTCCAACCAGCGGTGGTTAATATGTAAACTGTGCAGCAGTTGGGGTGAAGATGCCCATAGGAACATTGGCCCCTGATAAGCAAGCTGGGCGGCTGCTGTGTCACTCGTCATTCAAGAGGACAATTTCCGTGACTTGCAGACACCACTGACTGCTCTTGAATAGTTGTGATGAAGTAGATGTTCGCGCTTGGTTGTGTATTTTCACCGATAACTCAGCTGGACATAGAACAGAGAAGGACTTTGGTCTGTAGTTTTGGACATCAAGATTTCTTTGCTGAAAATGGATGCTGGTGCTGGGAAAAGGCTCCTCCATGTGGACATCCATATCAATGAGCTTGAACCTTGGAGAGGAATCCTGGAGCTTCTCAGCAGACTCCGTCCTCATTGGAAGGCACAGGACATTCAGATGAAGGTAAGTCAATGTTTGTTTCTCCAAATGTATGTGTAACCTGGCATTTATTGAATCTGTCATTCATTTTTACGAAAACATCAAGTTTGTAAGTTTCTGTTTGTAAAATCTTCGCCGGTTGGTTGTTCAAGAGTTGAAGAACATTAACTTAATTTTTTTTAATAGAAGGGTCCTGGAATATGTTTTTCAGTTTCTTTTATATAGCAGATAGGACGTTAGACTTAGCAGAGGTATGCGGTATGCTAAATAATTAATGGAATTGACTACTTTCATTTTGATACTGTATCTTAGTGTGAAATAAATGCCAGCATTCGTACATCTGCAGCCATTCTGCCTAAAGTTTGTTGATGTGCACGCTGTTGTTGAAGTTGTGTCTCAATCATGAAGACACTGAATTCAAATCCGAATACAAGTCAAAATTACAAGTCAGAGGCTGATGAGTATGGGCTTTCCCAATGGGCTCCTCATATTTACAGTTTAAACAATATGACAGAATTATTTAGGAGTCCATCTATCTATCTATCTATCTATCTATCTATCTATCTATCTATCTATCTATCTATCTATCTACCTACCTACCTACCTACCTATCTATCTATCTATCTATCTATCTATCTATCTATCTATCTATCTATCTATATATTAAAATTACAAGTCAAAATTACAAGTCAGAGGCTGATGAGTATGGGCTTTCCCAATGGGCTCCTCATATTTACAGTTTAAACAATATGACAGAATTATTTAGGAGTCCATCTATCTATCTATCTATCTATCTATCTATCTATCTATCTATCTATCTATCTATCTATCTATCTATCTATATATATATTGATCTATGTTTTCAGTAGAAACCACTGGGATGATTGGGTTGGGAGCTGAGAGCCATTGGTGTAGAAATCAGAAGATATTGTGAGACACACTAACAAAGCTGTGGCCTCAGATTACAGATAGCTGGAATTGTCTTATAATATATATTAACATGAGATAATACTGTAGGTTTCTGTGTTGAAAACTCCTAACAACTGATGTTCTTGGTTAAATAAAAATAACCCATCTAATGTCTCATATCCTACATAAGGTTGCACTTAATGAAAAGAACCTTTGAACATTGTACAAAAGCAGAAAACCCAAGGTAAGTTCTTTTTTCTTTTCTTTTTTAAACCCTGGAAACAGATGTGTAGATGTTGTCAGAGCATCTGTTCAGAACAGAATATTCCCATTCTGGTCCCATGTGCAAACACAAGGTCCAATCTTTCAGAGAAATTGGGTTTATGTTTGTTAGGTGAAAGCACATTGGACGGGTGACCTCTCAATCTACACCAGGTCCAGTAATGTACACAAAGGAGTAGATGTTTCCCTTCAGCCCTCGTGTCGCAGCAGCCTCTTTAATGATGTATTGTGTTCATCTGATTGGAATATGCAGGGGGAGGACAGACACGTCCTCCTGCTGTGCCTGTGCTTTTAAATCTTAGTTCTTTCTTTCAAATTACACTCTCTAATGGCTTGTATTCATATTTCAGGATCAAAGACAGAATCAAATGACTTTATTGATCCCCGGGGGGGACATTGTGTAATATTCAGAGATTTCACTGTTCTTGTTTTTCAATGCGTTGCCATAACACACATTGTAATACAAACAAAGACACAATTTATCAAACTCTGGGCAATGTCACTTTATAATTTTGAGTGTTTCATACACTACATTGGAGGCATTGTCAAAGATGATACCTACTTAAAATATAAACATTTTTTAGAGAGATGGAAATAATAACATTTACATTTGTTTTACATTATTTATAAATGTTTATAAATACAGTCAAATTAAATTATTTTTCCTGTAAATATATACAATAGCTCCAAATCGTAGACAAAAATGATTTTAATAAAATTGTCAAAGCTGGTGGAAAGGATCAAAGGGGCCCTTCTAGCCTCGACATTCATTCTTGGGCCTGTTTGTTCATTTTCCATCTAGATGAAAACCTTTTGTCTGCAGGTCCGATCTGAGGCTCAGAAAATGCCTCTGAGACTGTGGCAGAGAATCAGAGACTTAGAGAAACCACTGAAAGACAACAAATGTGTGACAAGGCTTTGGCAGGCAAACAGTGGTCAATGTGGGAGTGTTGTGTACACACACGGAGCAGTGTGCTGGAAGTGTGATCTTTAAAGACAAAAAACAAGTTGAGGCAGCAGCTCGAGCTGGATGTTATTAACATACTGTATGAGTATATCTGTGCATATGATTCTGTTTTTATGCGTACCAGTTTAATCAGAATTTATATATTACTGCTTGTTTTTTGCTTCAGGTTGGAGGAAAGAAGAATCATTTCAATAATAAAGGAGATCCAAACGTGTTATTCTGTATGTATTTCATGTTGTTTTGTTCTGAAATTTAAATATATATAAAATCTTGTCTGGTAATACAAATGAATCTGGGTTTTGGTTGATTTACTTGCTTGTTAAAACCTTCTATCACAAAATGTTGTATTATGTGTCCTGTAGATTTTAACTTCCCATTAAGTACAATGCAAACTGCACAACAGCAGCTTTATCATATACCAGTCCAACAAGTAGTCTTGTGCTTTATTACATTGTGCAAGCCTTTATGTGTGACAGGTGTTTCGATATTTCAGATTAAAGTGATAATCCCTTTCTATTTTTTGTTCAGAAATATGCAGCGTGTGAATTCCTGAGGTGATGGTACTTTGTATGCGTATTGTTATGTTACTTTTCACTCTTGGACATTTGGGAACGATATGATGATAATATAATAATACTCCCTTAATATTTCTTACAAAACTGCTAATCCTCCCTCTCTGGTGGCCATTGCATTTTGCATACTTGCAAAATTAAGGATAAAATGTGTTCTTATGCTAAGTACACTATTCAAGTCCTTTTTTTAAATGATCTCTAGGTCTCTGTTGCTTTTCTTGTTCTTTTTGGATGGCAGCTTGGTGAAAAAGTTGAAGTAATGAGTCATAACAGTGATACATGAGTGGCCTGTTAAAGGATATTCTACCAAAAGCTTTTAATTCCTGAAACTAAACATATGGCATTTGTTCACTTGTTCATTTATTCATCGTATAAAGCTCCATGTTTATTGTGATTGTCCCAGATTGTTATGGATAAACAGTAACTGAAACCGTGTTTTTAGGAGAGTGACTCATTATACTTTACAAAGTAATTACATTCACTGCCTGTCATATAAACTACATATAGAAGAGTTAGTGATGTAATTTTATTGTCCACATGACAGTGAAGACCTCCCCCTTTGTTACAAGAGGTTGTATTTTCACTGAACCGTAAAAATACACATAAACACCACTTTACAATGTTTTCTATAAATCAGCATCGTGTTAAGTATTCTGGTTGCTTTGTTACATCTACAGTTTGTTGAAAAGTATGCCATATTATAAGAAATGTGTTTGTTTTGTTCCAAAATAAGAGTTTCTTTATATCATTAAGTTTGACTTTCCTTATTTCCAGACGTTCACAGGGGGCATCACCAACCAGCTGATCGGCTGCCACGTGGGCTCTTTTCAGGAGCCCGGTTGTGTTCTGGTGCGACTCTACGGCAGAATGACGGAGCTCTATGTGAACCGAAACAAGGAGGTGGAGATGTTTCAGGTCTTCCACGCCCACGGATGTGGTCCGCAGATCTACTGCAGCTTCCAGAACGGCATCTGCTACGAGTTTGTCAGAGGAACGGTCCTGGATGATGAGCTGCTCCGACAACCCTCCATTTACAGGTCTCTGCCAGGAAACCCTCAACATTTACATTTATTTCTTTTGCGAAGTTGATTTGGTCAGAAACGATGTGCTGAGATTGTATGTGCTCTTACAGGGTTACAGTCCTGCAGCATGTTCATGCAGCAATATGGTGGCCATTGTCCAGTGCAACAAGTTGAGATTAAAAGGAAAACAGGGTGAAATAAAATACAGACATATAATATATTATTTATCCATAATTCATTGTTGTCAAAATCAAATCAAACTTATATTTAAGAGAAGTGAAAATATGAAGATATCACTTACTCTGCACATATTGCATATTATTATATAATTTTCAAAGTGTTCAAAGTTCAACAGGTTTATTGATAATGATGTGAAACCTTGAACATTTGTTTTGTAAGAAAACAGCAAGAGGTCATTGTTGGGTGTGTGTGTGTGTGTGTGTGTGTGTGTGTGTGTGTGTGTGTGTGTGTGCGTGTGTGTGTGTGCGTGTGTGTGTGTGTGTTGGGCATTTCAATTGTGCTGATGCAGGTGTTTTTCTTGATTATTTCCGTTGACTTATGTTTTGTGTTGAGCTATGTTGTTTACCCATGGCCCCTGTTTCATTCATCATTCTGATGATAACAGGCCAGCATCATTATTCTCACCACAGGCCAGTAGGACACAACACAGTCTACCAAGGCTGATGAGCCGGGGCCATGACAGACATCAATCACCTTGCTTTGCCTGATACCCTCTGTGGGGAATACCCAGAAAACTTGATGTCACCACTAAGATGCCTAAAGAATGAGCACTCAAGTGGTCAAAAGGTCACAAATTCAGCATAGCCTTTTTTTTTTTTCGGAAAGAAGAACAAGATAAGAATGCTAAATGGAAAGGGAGTTGTGTGTCTACTCTGATAATGATTGTTTGTGCAATAACAGCATCAGCCCGGCTCATCTGAGAAAATGTTTTCCCTCTGCAGATTGATAGCAGCAGAGGTGGGGAGAATCCACTCTATCCAGCCAAAATGTGGTGTGTCTGTTGAACCTCTGCTCTGGACAAAAGTGTCCCACTTTCTCACACTGGTGCAGAGCAGTATCAACAGCAGCCCAGCGGAGCAGCGCTGCACAAAAAGGTACAGATCATCACAAAATTATCTCAATGTACTCGTATTTAAAACATATAAATTTAAGTTTGGATAATTGATTCGTTTTTAGTGATTTTCTTGGATTATATCAGCAAACAGTTTTTTATTGATATACAATTTACCATTGCTCTAGAATTAACTAGTTTATTATGTCAGATTCGATGAAAGCAAGACAGTGACAGTGTTTATGATTGGCAGTGATGAAGCAAAAACCAAGAAGAGTTACAGCCAACTGACCATTTGCCAAACCCATCCATTCAACGGCTATCTCCCGATCTCGCCATAGCAGCTAAAACCAAGCAGGGCAGGTCTGTCAAGTTGTGGATTTGTCCACACGCTGAACTTGTGTGAGAAATCAAAATGTTTTGTGGAGGTGGTGCAAATAAGCTCGAACCATTACCATGTCTAACTAACAAGCTTAATACAAACTGTAGCGTTACTTCCAAGGACTACGAACACATGACTAAGTACCTCTATCAGTTTCTTAATAACTACCCTCATACATGCTGCTGCTTCTTTCTTTGGTGCAATTACAGCTTACAAAGCTTCTTTTTCGTTGTTATGCAGATGACACCCAACTAGACCTGGCATTAACACTGGAGGACCACAGTCTTGACACAGTTTGTTTTGCACACAAAAGACAGAACTCTTAGCCAATCAATCCCTCAATAGCGCAATATAAACATCGAAGTTACCTCTTGATCACTCACCCCAACCAAGGTGACTAGAAACCTGCTTAATGTTTAATTAAACTAACTTGTTTAATAACTTGCTATCCTTTTCTGACCATGTTGCATCTCTCTTCCAGTCGGGCAACATTGTACTATACAATGTAAGACACATTAGTCCTTACTTGACTCAGTAGGCTGTCATATTCTTGGTACAGGCCATGGTTATCACCCGTCTCGACTACTGATATGTCCCACTGGCAAGCTTCCCTTCATACAAAGCGAAATCCATGAATGTACCGAAAAATTGGCGGCACATCTGGTCTCCAATTGGCCTAAACTGTCACATGTTACTCCTGTAGTCACCAACCTCCACTGACTCAAATCAAACGATGCCCAATGAGCTAGCAAATGCTATCAACACAGGGGCGCCCCTCTCTTGAAAACTTTCTAAACACTTCCAATACCATACCATACAAAACTAGCACTTTTTAGCCTGGTCTTACACACGTTGTCGTATTAAAGATATTTAGCATTCCGTGCTTGCCTCAAGTTATTTCTACACTATCATCATCTTTTGAAACATTCTCCTCTTCCACTTTACTATGTGTCTCACTCTCCTCCAATATTAGCTCCAAGGCCCTCTGAGCAGAGAATCCTTTGCTCATATTGCTGGTGGAGGATGGTAGCTCAAGTGACCTACGCACCTGTGCTGAGTTATTCATCTGTTTTGTCCCCTTCTGAAGTGCAAGTGTGAGGGGTGCTGTGCAATAGAGAGAGAGTAAAAATTCGACAGCGTTTTGGAATAACTGTGTAAAGATGGAAAAAGAAACAGGAGGGGAGGGGAAAGTGGAAGCAGTTGACTTCTCTGTGCCTGCATTGTGACAATGTGGCAGGTGTGTCTGACCCACTTTCAATGGGCTGTTTGAGGGTTAAGACTTTCTTTAAGGGTTAGGGTTAGAATAAGGTGTAGGTTAGGGTTAGGCATATAGTTGTGATGGTTAAGTTTAGGGTTCGGGAAGGCACGATGCCAATGTGCCTATGCCAGTGAGTGTATGTGATCCTGTGTGTCCACATCTCTATGTGGGTCAAATTGACCTCCACCTTGTATTAAGGGGATACATATGTGAGGAAATTGTCACAAGCTTTTCACGTTCTTCAAAGAAATTAAGCCAAGGCAATGAAGTTTCAGGTTTTAAAAATGTATCCTTGTAAAACTGTTATTTTCTTTTAGTATTAAGATACAGGTGAGTTTCGCCTGAGCAGCCTCTAAGGGTTAAACAAATACCTATCGAGGTGTTGTTGCAAGGCTACCTCAGTGGTATTTTTGAAGTCATCACTATGATAGAAACCAGCCACATTTTCCACATATTTATCTTTTAGGCCACAGCACTTCCACTGATGCGTTATCATTTTCTCACATGCCAAAGGCAAATTTCTCAAACCTGCCCACAGTGCTCCTGTCCACCCATTTATTGTCTTACAAGTAACTGGACAGTCTGTGCTCAAGTTGTTGGCACATTCACCTCTCTCACCGTTTCGATGGAGGCTGTCTGCGAGCTGTCATTGGTCAGAGGGATGAGGCGGGGGAGTGGCCTTTGTGGCAATGACATTGCATTATCCCTGACAGGGGTCACGGGGTGAGAGGTGAGAGGGCCCTCCAGACACTACAAAGAAACAGACGCTTGGCCACAAGCTTCCTGCAGAGCTCTCCCTTATCGGTCAAACGTTCAACCTTGTTTACGTTTGCAGAGAAGAGGTCGGAAGTCGACCCAAACCAAAGCAGGAGTATCCGAGTTGCTGTTTTAAAGAACTGGTGTTTCTCCCTTGAATTTTAGCAAGTGGGTAAAGCAATTTGTTTCAGACTGAGTCATCCATAAAGAGAGCCAATGTGGAGGAAATGATCTGTTATGATAAGAAGTTTCCTGGATTCAGAAAGACAAAAGCCCCACAAAGATCTAAGAGAACACGAGGGTGACTCAACTTCTTGGTCAATGGAAGACAAGAAACAGGCAGATATGTTAGTTCCCAGGCAATATATTCTGCTGCATCTGCTTTCTTATCTGCTTCATTTTTGAGCACTTCTATTTTATTTGTTTTTGTGTTTGGATGTTATTCAGGGGTGCTTTTAGTAAATGCAACCTGCAGTTACCTCAAGTTGTGCGAAATAGTCTCAATAGTCAACTTCACCAAACATTTCAACCAAAAATGTTCAGTTCAACATCACGAACAATCTTAAACACTTAAATATTTGATCTCTGTATCAAAAACGAAAGGAGCACAGAAAATAATGAGCAATTAGCCTTCTAAATGAAGAAACAGGAAATTCATTTTATTTACCACGTTTCCATTTAACTGATTCTCAAGATTTATCTTCAAACTAAACTTTCCAACAAAAATAACAAGTCATTTTTTGTTGCATATCGCACGGCAATGGCAACAAGTGTGTGTATTATTCAGAGATGTTACGTAGGAGGAAAACTCAAATATGCATCTGCAAGAGCAAACTGCACCAGATTCAGAGGCCCAATAGATGGTGCTATACTGTGAGACATTTGTGTGACTCAGTGGGTTGGTTGACACAGTCCGCTGCTGCTGAAACACAGAGAGACGTGCAGAGGAACTCAAAACGATCTGGAAAATATTATCTATTCGGTTATGAATAATAGTAAAGAGCATGAGAAAAGTATGCTAAAGAGATTGAGGAATGCTACAGCGAGATGTTTTTAGATTTAAGATTCAAGATAAGAGATTTTAGAGGTTTATTTATGGTTACAGCGTATACTGTAGGTCTATGATGTGTGTGTTTGCACATTCATTGGCCTCTTGAGTCTGCATTTGTGTGACATGACCACACACACACACACTCACACACACCAAGGCACATTATAGAGGACATTACATTGACTTACATCAATTTCCTGTAGTTTATGCTAACCCCAAGCATAACTAATTAAACCTAACCCGTACCCCAACCTTAACTTACACCTAAGCTTTAACTGATAAATACTGACACACACAGATAGAGAGAGAGAGAGAGAGAGAGAGAGAGAGAGGGTAAGAAGTACGGACAGAAAAGACCAAGAATGGGGGAAAACAAGCAAAAGGCTTTTTAAACAGGCATCAGAGAAACTTTTGTACCCGAGCATGTGTGAGTGCTGCTATGAATGTGATCTTCAGAGGAAATGGTAAAAGAAAGGCTGAGCGAGAGCAGGAAGAGGCTGCACCTGCAGAGGAGGTCTTCAGCTCTTAAGCCACCCGCTGTGCTAAAAGAGAGAGACAGATAGAGAGAGGAAGAGAGAGATGGGGGAAAGAGGGAGCGAAAGAGGCTCCAGCAGCTGCGAGGTTTCGAAGGGAGAGAGAGAGAGATAGAGAGAGGGAGCACAGTAGAAGTCAGAGATGGGAGAGAAAAGAAAGAAAAGCAATGGAAAGCAAGAGTGCAACCTCTTCTTCTTCCTCCAAAGGCCCCCTGCCATGTCTCCCGTTTACACTCCCAGGACTCGTGTAAAACCACAGAAAGGAAAGAAAAGTCAGCAGAGCTCGGCTGGTGTTTGAAATCATATGTAAATAAGGCACATTGATAATGAAGCGCCAGAGGAGGATATTCCACTAATTACCTTACAGAGACTTGACAGGGAGCAGGAGGCGAATGTACTTGATGCAGTATGCTCCATGAAAAGGACAGAAAAAGAGAGAGGAAAAAGATCTGATGGCAAGACGACCATTTAAAGTCAATGGAAGTCTTTCATTTGGCTTTTGAGGGTTTCTATGATAAAGTCAGTTTTTTAAGTTAGAAAAATGAATGGGTTGAAAAGGAATCAGAGTTATTCACCGTTAGACTAAGTGTTTTAATTCATATCAGAGAGGAGGCTGGTAAATTATGCATGTCAGAGCGGGTCGCTTTCAAAATTTCGTAGGTGAGAAGATGTGAGTCAAAAAAAATTGTTGTGTTTTAATCATTCATTGGCTAGTAGAGTAAAATAACAGTTGCAGTAAATGTAACAAAAATGATTAAAACACGAGCAGGAACCACGATATTAAAAAGTAAAATAGAAATCAGCTTCAGTCAAGTTTATCTCATTGTCTGGATCCCAACCTGATTTCATTTAATTAGTCTCCCCTCAATCTGTCTACCCACAGCAGGAGGAGAGGATGAGTGAATGACGTGGAGGAAGATGATAAACATAAATGACTTGTTGCAGATGTGTAGGAGGAGGAGGCTGCGTAGCCTCGGTGGCACGACTATAAACAAGACTCAGCTCCTCTGCTTTTATTGTGCATTCCTAACAGGCCTCACTAAATTACGTCTGCTGGTGTGTATAATACCGGAGCGTCTCTTTGTTCCCATTTGAATAAATAGGCAGTGTTTAAATTACTCTACCCTCTTGTCGTGGCCTGATGACTGGAAAGAGAAACACGAAAATTAATTAGGAGTGGAATAGTTATGCAGCGTTTCTACCACGTGCATTTTGCACTGATGTCCAAGGGCATTAGCGCCTTCTTTGATACATCAAGTAATCAACAGAGCGCAAACAAGGCCTAACCTTACAAGGGTCCCTGAACCGCTTCAGTTTACAAATATCTTCAGAGAAGAAAAGTGAGGAGTTCATGACAAGCTTGGTCTTCTACTCTTCTGCAAACTTTATCGCTCCCTCCTCCAACTGTGCCATAACATTTACTTTCACCACTTTTTCCCTCAAATAGATTTATTTTAGGGTGGAACAGCTCCTACATTTGACAGAGTATTAGAGCCACTTAAAGGGTAAAAATATCAGAGACTTCGAGAATAAAGACATAATAATATGAGAATAAAGACCTGTATGAAAGCCTCACCGTCAGCCAAACATTTCCTTCTCCACAAAAGCTGCAATTTCCTCTAAATCTGTGTGCTTCTATCTTCAGGACAGACTCAGTTACTTACACAATCTTTCCAAAGTTATGATAGTAACTTCTTTTCTTGTAAATTTACGACATCTAATTTTCAAAATCTCAGATATAGTTTTTTTCCCTTTAAGTGGCCTTATTGCTCAATCGTTTCTAAGTGCAGGTGAGTCACAGCATTTCAGTGGAAATTCTCACTTAGGTGGAAACTAAAGTGAAAGCATAATGACAGGAGTGGACAATGAGGCAGAGAATTTTCAAAAGGTTTTTCTAGTTCATTTACTTATTCTTTCAATCATGTATTTTTTAGCTTAGTTGACATTAAGTTTGATTGAGAATAAAACTATCTTTGCCAATAAGAACTGTTTCAATAAAATATGTAAGAACTTGTATATTACTTCAGAGTTTCCATTTCGAGATAATGTGTAAATGTTGCTCTTTTTTCACTCCAATTCATAATTACCTGTCAACCACAATTACTGATTAGTTTGCTGATCACACTTTACTTACACTAATCAGCTCATAAAATAGGAAATATTGTTGCAGGTTAAACGTTCCAACAGTACACAGTGTAGTGTCGATAAAATTAAAACATCCAACACTGTAACACTGTAACAATCATGGGGCCATTTGCCTGCAATAGTGTTTAATTTTGCCAACATTCAACTGGTAACAATGTAACATTTTGAATCCAGGATTTTTACCTGTGGAATTCTTTATATGAAAAGAGTGCGCATCGATCAAAATGTAAAATGTCGGTAGGCATCCTGTAGTGAAGGAAAATATGTAACTTGCAAGATCATCTTACTCTGTAACCTCCAGTGAAGTAAGATATTTATCTTTCACCACTATCCACTGTAAAATAAACCACCAGGGTTGCAAGGGAAGAAAAGCTAGATACACAATTATGCAGGGGTGTATTTTTAAATGTTTATTTATTTGCTTAATTTCTTTTTTCCTTCATTGTTAAGTTAAAAAAAAAATCTACCAATGAAGCTGCACTTTTTTTAGAAGTGAAGAATACTGACTGATTGTATTGGATACACTGTGTCAAATGTTCCACTTAAACTACCTCTTTGTTTAAGTGCATCTCACAGTGTATGTGTTTGCCTCTGGGATTCAAAGCATGACATGTGGCTGATTTGATAATCGTGAATGTGCTGAGTTCCCTTCAGGGACTTTCAGGTGTTGAACCTCGGTGGCCGATCTCGCCCACTGCCTTTTGCAGCTGTGAATCAAATACTCTGCTCATTCATGAAACATTGTCCACAAGATATGGTATCTTACAGTTCGCTGGCTCGAGGAGAGATACCCAGCTTGGACACTCTGTCAGTGGAGATGGAGTCGTTGAAGAGACACCTCTCGCAGATCGACTCGCCAACTGTCCTCTGCCACAACGACCTTCTGACCAAAAACATAATATACAACAAGAATGAGGGTGAGGAACAGCTCCGCACATCAGCGACAGTGGAGAGGGTTGTGGATAGAATGCTGAAATGAACTGATATTATGTGGACATGCAGCAGATATTCATCAATCAGAATAAAATTAGGTGAATACAGTCAAGAGTAAAAGACTGTCTCATTCAACACTCTAAAATTGTAGCTGGAAAAAATATTAAAGTGAGAGAATGTATCTCTGTTCATCAGTTTTCATATCACTTCCCTTTATTTTACACACAGAAGAAAAACCTTTGCATCACTGAAAATGTGTTTTATCACATTTGTTCCCCCTCATTTGTAGCTCCTTTTTTATTATGCTTTTATTTTCCTCTCTCATTTTCTCAAGAGAGTCCACGGTGACTCTCGCTCAAAAGAGATTCCTTTGGCCCCTGTTCTTTCAAGAAAAGGAGTCAGCTTTCCCTGAGATGTGTTTGTCATGATGTCGTGCTAACAGCTGCTGATTTCCCTCTCCTCCTCCATCAGGAATGGTGAAATTCATCGACTACGAGTACGCAGATTACAACTACCAGGCCTTCGATATTGGCAATCACTTCAACGAATTTGCCGGTAGGTGTGTGCTGTGGTTGTGGCGGTTCAATTCTCTGGGAAACATTTATCGAGGAACAGAACATGTAAGATTGGCTAATGCCGTGAATGCTGTGTATTCTGTTTGAGTTTGTGCTCTCGCTTAAACTATTACATCATTTTATCTTTATTTGTAGCGTGAATCCTGTCCTTCTTGACAAATATTATTTTTATTCTGTATGTACACCTGGGGATAAAAGTGACATTGATGTATCAGCTGTGTCACACTAACGCTCCACACTATCAATTTGAACATTTGTGAAATAATCATTTATATTATAAGTTTTCATGCCAAGGCTTGCCATCTTCAAATGATTGCAACGGAAGTCATATCTGAGAGTAAGCTGTGCCGTACAGACTTGGTCCGACCTCGGAGAATGATGCATGATACTGACTGAGTTAATCCTCGTGTGCAAACATGTCAATCTGTGGGTTTCGAGAACTCCTGTGTCCCGGTGAAGGATGCTGTGCCTCCTAATTGAAAACAAATCTTACGAAACTGAAGAGACATGTTTCTGTTGTTCAGGAACAGACACATATTGTCCATGGAATGTTGTTTTGGAATTTTCAGCATATTTTAATTAATTTTAATTAAATTTAGAGTTATCCTCACATGCAAGAGGAAACAATAGCAATGCTTGTAACTGAAGAAAGGTCTATCTTAAGCAAACCTATGCTGATGCCAAATTATCTCTGGAATAAGACAAATACAAATATTCATAAATGGGGACTTTTTCTGTAACACAAGTATCTATTTTTTATTTTCTTAATGAAGGGACAATACAGCTATATAATTATTTTACTACTTATACTTAATTAAAATCTTGCTGGTTACACTAAGATTTTAAAATCAGGTTTCAACTGAAAGTGCACATGTCAATTCTCACACTTCTTACTCTCTGCTTCTGGCTAAAATGTAAAAAGGAAATATAGTTATTTTAGTGTAGAGTCTTTATTCAAGTAAAAGTAGCAATAACACATTTTAAGATTACTTTGTCCAGCATTATGAATTAAATTTACAATTTAATATACAATTTAAATTAAATGCATGGAAATGTCCCAGTGAGTGTAATACATTATCAGTGTAATTGCTGTTGCAATTGGTCAATGTTGAACTAATGTTGAACTAATTCAACCATAACACATACTGTTGAGTAGTTATCATAACAATGCATATTATATAAGTAAACTCTTCATTTTAAAGTAATGAGGTACCGTAGCAGAATAAAAAGGAAATACTTACTGCAATAATAACACTCAATTAGATTCAGTTAGATTCTCATTTTTCTCTCATTTGACCAAAGTATTGTGAAGGTATAATCACCAGCTGTTAGTTATTTCTACCAGAATGAGAAGGAATGAAGATTAAATAATCATGCCCATGTTTTACTTTTCATTTGCACCACATCAATCTCAAGATTCATAGTGTGCTGTATAAATATTATAATATAAATATAACATAAATCTATATTAACATAGACCATTTACCATGAGTTAAATGTGCTCAGTTGAAGTTCAGCTTTTTTGTGTTCGGCAATGTTTGTGTTTCAAATTAAAGAATTGTTCTCTATTTGACTGAAAAGAGGATTTCTGTGGCTAATCTTAAAAACTCACAGTTTTTTTTTGGGGGGGGGAGGCTTTGTGTTGTTTTTTTTAAAGTTTACATTGGAAAAATTCTTTTAAAATATGTATGTCTGTGTTTGTTGTGTGTTGAAGGTGTGAATGACGTTAACTACAGCCTGTATCCGAGCCGGGAGCTGCAGAGGGACTGGCTGATGGCCTATCTGGAGAGTTACAAGCAGAGCACAGGGCGTGAGGTCACTGTTACCAAGGCAGAAGTTACACAGCTTTACATCCACGTCTGCAAATTCTCATTGGTAAGTGTCTGCTCCCGTCGACTCTGTTGAAATGCTAATGTGTGTCATTAGGCAGCACCTCGGCAGTTTGTAGCGACAAATCTCTAAACAGTTATTTCCCTTTTTTAAGTTTCGCTCTCGGATGGCCTCAAATATCTCTGTATTATGAGATTAGAGTGCACATTTCAACTATATCCATATGTGTGCAGACCTCTGTAACGTAATGACACCTCACCATCATATTTGAACAATTTACTTTTCCAGCAAATAAAAAAAAAAGAAGGCTCCTCAAAGGGAAACCGATCCACAGCTGACACACCGCTGCTCAGAGTCTGGTGGGCTCCATCTGACGTGATTACAAACTGCCGTAGGGGAAAAGTGAAAGACAGCAGCCAAAATTATTTTTTCTCATTACCACAATTTTCATTCTTTGGTGGCTCAAGTGGTGCCAAGCGATCCGTCTAAAAAGTGCTTCCATAACTCAACACAATATGTAGAATTGTCCGACCAATTTGGGGCTGGTGTGAATGTCTCTTGAAATAGCCAAGAAATGATGAGGAAGCATATTACTTTTTAAAATAACCCGTGCCTCGGCCAGACAGAGAGGGAGAAGTGAGAAACGGGGGGGGAAAGAAATACGGCCCTGGAATGGAGGGAGAGAAGCGATAACATCACGCTGATTGAAGTCAGATTTTCTATGACAAACCGAGGAGGACCCAAGGGATGTTTGGGGAATTGATCACTGACGGTTAACAAGCCAAGTTTCCAGCTCCACTCGTTTTGACGAGCCGTGTGTCAAAAGGAGGGATACTGAGCCGGTTAATTGAGAAAATCATAGGGTGTATTTTTCATGGTTTCAATCTGGAACGTTTCTGTTTAAAAATAATCATGTATAACTTAATTTCGCCCAATAAATGTTGAGTTAATGTAAAATTATACACTGTATGTCCTCTGCACGTCCAGAGACAAAAGAAACTAAATATCCAAGGTCCCTTTTATTGTTTCTCTTCTCATCTTATGATAATACCAAATATTATGATGACTTGAAAACAGTTTTTAGAATCAATTAAATGTTTCTCTTTTTTAGTTAAAATGCCCAAAATTTACTGGCTCCAGCCTCTCAAATGAAATATTTGGTTTTCTATGACGGTAAATTAAATGCCTGTAGGTTTTCAACAGATTTCCCTATGAAAATAAAGCCATGTGAAGACGGCTCCTGGAAACTGACGAACATTTTTCACTCTTTTCTGACATTGACAAAGATCAAACAATAAATCAAGTGGATTTTCTGATTAATTGCTTCTGAAAATAATTGCTATTGCAGCCTGTGTTTCTTTTACGCAGCGAAAGTCGTGTCCGTGCAGTATTTGACAGTTAATTTGCTCCACATACGAGATCTCACTAGATTTGAACATTTTTCTCATCACATTTGGTGAGAGCAGATTTTGTTCATTATGTTTAACCGACATTGATCATTTTTAAACCAGCCGTAATTATTAATTCCATCTGTTGTCTTTTTTAGGTTTTTATGTGTTTTTTGTGATCATTCTTTTATGAATTTGATTAAATGTAATTTTATCCTTTTGTGTCCCTTTGGTGTCACTATGTAATTGCTCGTAATAATCAAACTACATTGAATTCACGCAGTAGTTCCGTCTCGGTAGATGATAAAACACGTGAATGGTGAAAACTGAGTAGCCAAGGAAACCAGTGAGCTCTGAGGGAAGCTGTGTGGCTCCGCTGTGCGGCATTGACAAAGCCTGGCCAGATGCCAACACTTAAATCCTGGGTGAACTGTGCCAAGACACCGAGGGGTCTTTACCACTCATCCTGTCTTCCGCAGGGATCCCCTGTGATGTTCGGGCTACGGCCTAGGGCTCTGTGATGTCACTCTCCCCACACGTCTCTCATCCTCGTTTTTCTCAATGGCTCCCTGTCACCGACGGCCTCTGCTTAGTGTTAGACTAATGCTCTCTTAATGGAGAGTAGTTATTAATCATAATAGAAACACGCTCAATCTCTCTCTCCAGCTAAAGACAGAGATTAGAGATGAAAATCTGCCAGGGAGGGGAAGAAAGCCAAGGGGAAACCGCACATCGTTCTTCAAATATTTCATTCCACCCTTTATTTGATTATCAAATAAAAATGTGATTATATCACTGGGCCGCAAAACAGAGGCCTGTCTGGATCTTATTAGGACTCGCTATTAGTGGTCCTACCATGAAGATTTACAATAAGGGTGGAGAACAACAAAAATTTATGGAGGCATGGAAGTCCGCAAGCCTAAGTGAGCAAAGCCATTAAGGAGGGAACCATTCAATGCGGAGGTTTGTCATTCTGACGGAGCAGCATGCGTCTGGAAGCAGCAGCTATCACACAACAACTGGAGGTCACTGGAGTGTGGCTTCACAGTTCTGGTCTGTAGCACAGAGAATTGTACCAAAACATGACAGATATAAGTGAAACCACACAGCACCTGTGATATTTACCTAAAAGAAAATTAGACACCGCGAGAGAAAAAATCTTCCCTAGAAATTCTCATAAGTGTGCCACAGCGTATATACCACCAACGCAAGCCAGATGTTACCACTTTAAACACATTCCAGTCCCATACTGCATGTACTTAATAATTCTGTCATTTAATTAGATGGCTCCTGTTCAGTTTGTGTGAGCGAGCACCTGCCCTGCTGAAGTGTTCTTGAGCAAGATGCAGACATGTGACCCTGCTGTGACCTCCCTGCAGGGGGTCAAGAAGAAGTGGGTTTCTCAAGATTAGATTAAAAGGGTGCCTGAGAATTGCAACATCGTTACATTGTGATGTTTAATGCAGTGGTGGGATGGAACAAAGTACATTTCCATAGTCACGGTACTTAAGTAAATTTTTATCTGAACAAGTAGATTCAGTTTAGGTACTTCTCACTTTTACTCAACTACATATATGAGCAAATAGTTTGTCTATTTATAAATAGTAAATGTGTGAGCACTTCCTACACCACTGGCTTTATGTTATGGCTGTAGTTAATGAACCACAATAATGTAAAAAAAAACAAATGCAGAATAAAGTACTTCACTTAGAAGGCAAGCAAAAACATTCACACATGTAACTTGTGTTGGGCTATCTGTCTGTTTCTGTAGTGCTCTGTGTAATTCTTTTCTTTCAAATCAGTACTTCCATGTATTATTCTGCCACTTTGACAGTGACAAAAGCCGACGTGAGGTTCACTGCTACAGATTATAGCAAGCACGTTTTCTTTTTTGATGATTGACAACAGCCACCTAGACAACATGCTGTCAGAGCCAGTCAGCAGTACTGATGTGGTGCTCTGATGTTTTCTATCTCCTCCTTCAGGCATCCAACTTCTTCTGGGGTCTCTGGGCCATCCTGCAGTCACACTTCTCCTCTATCGACTTTGACTTCCAAAGGTTTGTACTCCTCACGCCAGCAACTTAAAGCTCCCTTGAAACATGCGTGTGTGTGTCTGGTTGAAACTTTGCATTAACTCTGTTGTATGGTTGATAATTATTCCTGCTTGATGCTGCACAAAACAAATAGGTAACAAACTGTCAGTATATAAATCTGACATGAAGTACCACCTTCACATTAACACCACCTCAACAACTGTTAAATGTAGAAACACATGAAACCACCATGAAAGTTATAACCTCAGAATCTCATTGGACCAACTTATTGCAGGATGCCATAATCATACATCACTCAATGCGCACAAATGGAAAAATGCATCCTGCAGACGCTCTCAGTATTTTAATACAATGTTTAGAAAAACAGGAGCTTCAAATAATTGGTTGGCAGAGAAATTCCAATAAAAGGTCGAGAACTTGAGCCCAACTGAACTCGAGTGTGGATATATTTCATTTTTTTCCAGCCGTGATTTAAGAATGTGTGTATCCTGAATTTGGCGTAAAACAGGCAGCATCAGCAGACGTCTTCTACTCCTCTTGTCACGGCTAAATGCAGACAAAATATTTACACATGAAATTCTCTTTCCTCACTCTTAAACCACACATCGTGGAAAGATGAAAGGCCGAGCTTTCACAAAGACTTTCAGAAAAAAAGCATTTTCATTTATTTCTAAGTGTATCATGATGGTTATCTTTAAACAAGTCCAGGAGACATTCCTCACTACCAGCAACCAGACAATAAAGTTCAGGAGGGCAAAAAGTTTCCCCTCCACCCCTTCTTTTTCTCCCTTTCTCCCTTCTCTGTGCGCCCCACACCCGCCACAGTTGTGATGGTGATCATAATCACTATTGACATACGGCACCCTCCCCTCTGTGTGGCTTTCTCTGCCCACTTGTTAGATCAGCGACAGGGCCCCCGCCTCATTTCGATCTGGACCTCGGAGGAAATGTGATCCAGAGGGGTGCCGAGGCACAGAGGCACTATTGTTCCTGTGCCGCCGGTCCTCCCTTACATATACGTCTCTCATCCCTGGCTGAGGCCACGTTCGCCTGCTAGACGTCTGCTCCCCTAAGCTGCTGGCTGAGGTTGTCCTAAAGTGCACGGCGAGGGTCGGGTTACGCTTCTTTAACTGGAGGGTTAAACTATGAAATGAGCTCTTAGAGCACCAGCACCGATGGGGAAGCAGACCTAACTTTTGAAGGTATCGCTACCCTGCCAACCTCCTTAATAGAACACTCATGCTTTATGCCATTTGAACAACCCACCATCAAAGCAAAACAGACTGTTTCCATCTGCATCATTCTTTGCGGCATGGACGATCAAAAATCGTTTTTGTTTCTTGATTGTTCGTGTTGCAAATGGTGACTTACCATAGCCGACAGATTCCAAAACATCTTGCTCTTCTTGTTTAACTTCCTAAATGAACAAATGTGTTTTGCTCAGCTGATTGTTGCTGGTGAGTTACTGAACATTGAATGCACAACGTTAAAGTCTCCTTACTGCCTGCTGCTGCTGGGAATGATGTTGAGAGCATTAGGATTGAACTGTAAAACCAAAACAACAAGCTGAAGGAGGCTAAAAGGTTTGTGCAGAGTCAGGTAACAAGTATCTGTTGGAAAATCACTGCAGGAGGCCTCCTTCATTCATTTAATGTAATTACAAAATAATGGCTTTAACTGCATTTACTTGTTAGGACTACAAGCTTTCCCTGAGCTTATCCATGTACTTTTATTTCCCTTATCTGCTGAAAAAAAAACACACAACGCTGCTGCCTTATGCTTTTGTGATAAACAAGTTCTGTTGAGGAAAGAGATAAAAAGTTAGAGTGAGACTCTCTCTCTCTCTGTGTGTGTGTGTGTGTGTGTGTGTGTGTGTGTGTGTGTGTGTGTGTGTGTGTGTGTGTTTCCTCCCACTGTTATCCCCCTGAGCCAAATATCCGCCGCCTTCCCAACAAGTGACAGGCGTCGCCCAGACCTTGTGCTTTAACCAGGGCCAGATGTAGATGTGACAATAGGGAGCCACAAGGGGAATGCACAACCCGCCCTCCCTCCACCGTCCGTATTTACTTTCCTTGTATGATTTTATTCATGTGTTGAAAGTGTCTGCGAGTCAGCGGTTTAGATTTGTGGACGTGTTGGCAAGGCGAGCCGTTATTCGACAAAGACATTATTATGAGGAAATGAACGAGGAGGAGGCCCACTGTTTGGAATAGCCTCACTGCAAAATTGGGGGAATCGTGCACAAAAGCACATTGTGAAACGGAATACCTGTATGGAAGGGAGTTCATTTTCCCCTACTCCTGCTAAATACAAAAACATCTCAGTTTCATCTCTGATGAGGATAAACGTAAAGCACGCCAGTTTTAGGTGTCGACCTCAATAAAAACACGGTTGAATGGGATTGTCTGTGAAGGTCGCTGTCCTTTTAAATGGTTATACTCAAGTATAATTTCACTTAAGCAGGGTGTAGATGTGACAGTTAATTAGATCAACAGAACAAAAGGCTTTGACCAATGATTTTTTATGGGGGTTTTCTTTTCTAGATAAGCTGACACTGAAACTCTTTTCACTTTACCCGAGTGAATGTCCATTTAATGAGTTTTATATTCATCACGTGGTATTTCATTGTTTTTCATCCTGCTAGTGTAACAATTATTAGTCACTATAATTAATGTGAGAGAGGGCAGGTCATTTTGTGTTTTGTTCAAAAGTCAAATATTTTTAATGCATTTCTTACTGAGGAGCTGGAGAGAAACAGATCATAACTTATTTTAAAGATAAAAACTTATATTGAATAGAATAATAGTGAATAGTGAGTTTGTTTCACATCAAATTTCTCAAAGAGACTCTGTATTTTGATGTCTATCTGCAAACCAACACCTCAGTAGAAAAGACATTTTCCGTCTGTTCTTTACAGGATCTGCCACAAATCTCACAAGGTTTTTAATCCCATGTTTAAATCGGACAAAGTTACCGAGAAATCAAGTTTGAAAATGATTACAGGGACAAACCAGGCCATCTCTTAAAAATCTCAAACCTCAATAAGGGGTTTTGGCTCTTTTAACATTGTGTTCATCCTAAGTCTGATCCAATATTTATTTAAATGTGGATTTAATGTGTCTTGAACAATCCAATAAAAAAAATTACAACTACTACATTTTAAAAAATCGAATCTATTCCCAAGTTTCTTCATCAAAATACAGAACGCACTGCTTTAAAATTTAATTATTAATTAAAAAAAGAAAGAAGTAAAGCAAATATTTGTATTTTGTCAATCTGGATATCAGACATTGTGTCACTCAAACCCACTGTTGTGATCAAATCATTTTCCACATTCACACACAAACTGCAGCAATCTGCTGTTGTAGAAGAGAGTGCGCTGCAACAGGGGGGGGGCTGATGTGGACGGAACACACACACAGACAGGATCAGCATTTGATTGAGTTTATTTTAGTAGATACTGGTTCTTCCAGTCTTTTGACTAATAATAAGAGACTGAAAATCGTCGTGGAGAAAAGTGATGTTCTTAGCAGAACACTTGCAGTGAACCCTCCTCAGCGACGGCCCAACAGGTGCTGCTTTTGTCCAGTCAGGACTCAGCTGTCAATCATCCACTGCAGCACAAGGTTTACTTAGAATCACGACTGTCCAGAGAAAACACGTATCTCAGTTTGCCAAGCCACAATGAGCGAGGTGAAAACTGTGTGCTGGTTCTGCACGGCTACCACCAGGGATTTTTACCCCTCTAAAATGTTCTCAACATGTGTAACTGAATAAAAACAAAATTTCTAGGGGACTGGGATGAAGGGAGACACACACTGTACAACATATCTCTATCAACATGACCCGTAAGTGAAGAAAGCACAAGAAAGGAACGACTCCTTAGAGAAACTGCATACAGCAGACAAGAGAAGCCAGACTCTGACACAATAATTAGAGAGCAGTTTTACCCAGAGACACAGGTGAGGAACAGAGTGATGGAACACAAGTAGCTAAATGGCATGTGTCTGAATTATATTTTTTGTCTCACTGAGCAATAAGTGAGAGAAAACGGATTCTGCATTGAGGAGTTCAATGAAAGCACTGATTAAAGGACAAACTCCTCTCTGTACCTCCATTTTCTGTGCTTTTGAAACTTCACTTAATTTCAAAGGGTAGAGTATAATAGCCAAGGGCAACAGCATACTCAGACATCAGATTTATTGAAGCATTAATAATATGGTTGGGAAAAAAAATACAAAATCACTTTTTTTTTGCAGTTAAGCTCTGAAATGCGCTGAGGCTTTGGCAGAGCAGTCAGACACACGTGCTTTATTTAAGAGCGAGTTGATGCTATGTTTTTCAGGTTTTGCGAACAACAAACACAGCAGCACCTTGTGCTGTGAGCTGGGACTCCTGTGTGACCTGTGGAGAACACTAGAAAAACCCATCAAGGCTCAATGAATGTTCTGAAAGCTGTTAGTTGCAAGATGAGGCTGTCAGAGAGATTTTCAACTAGTGCAACAAACATGAAATACACATTAAATTTATTCTACCCATTTAACATTTAGTATTTCAATATGTTTCATATGTGTGAAGTATTGAGACACATGTGATCATGCATTTTAAAGTTCCAAGAAAGATCAATTTACTTAAATTCTAATGTTGTTGTATATATTGAATGTTATTGCAATATTGTGTGGATTGCATTTGATAATGGACATTATTTTATATGATGTATCAAATTAAATATAAAGGAATGTTTCTTGATACACATTATTCTTGCCATTTGATTGACTCATATTTTTGTTGTATAAAGTAACAAGCTAGTAATTACTATGAGAGTGTAAAGTATAATAAATAAGACACTTAAAATGGTGCCTTCTTTAGGACCGATTACTTTTGTGGATGTCGCAATATTTACAAAGTGCAAATGTGGAGGATGACCATGTTCTCTCATCACGTTCTTCTGTCCTCTGCTGTCCTGCCAGATATGCCACGGCACGACTCACCTTCTACTTTGAGAAGAAAGAGGAATATTTTGGACTGACAGCGAGCTAGGAACGGAAACCAGAGGCACCAGTACATTTCAGCATTACCTTTTCTGTTAATCCAAGGGTAGATTTCATTGATGTGAACCCCGTCCATCTTTGATGCATTGTACAATATCCACTGCAGAATGAAAAGGCGCAGACTGAGCTTATAAAAGTGCTCCCCATTGTTTGTTGTTTCAGGCTGCAGCGTGACTTAATATGTTTTGCTATCATTGTGATTTTTAAAATATTTGTTTACCACAGTCGGTATACCAATAAGGATATTTGGCAAATTGAGATGAAGCTCACGCCAGACACACATTAATTGTTCCCACATTTAGTCGGATCGCACAAAGCCACACATACTGATCCTGATCATAAAACCAATGACAGGGTTATTTTCTGCCTTGTTCGGTGCCTGTGACAATTCTGATGGAAAACAAGTTTTCATTTAATTGAATTTCTATTTTAGTTCTGTCTCTGTCCTAACAAATTGTTATGAGGCTGTTTTCTTGGTACCTCATGAGATGATCATTAAGCACGCAATAAATTGTACATTTTGAAATCTTTTACAAATGTATCAACCATTATTCAAAAGAGTGTTTAAAAAACAGTGTTTGACTAGTTTAAGCTGGTGTGTATATAATGGTGTGTATATAAATCGTCTAAGCAGTTTGTTTTAAATTTAATAAGGTGACTGGAGGCAGCCTAGCATGTCGTGTTTGTTCTCTGTGGACTGTTAGTGGGTCCAACAGCAGCAACAGCTGGAGACTCTTTGAGCCAAACAGAAACCAAAGCTATCTTTAACGTTTTTCAGTCTGATTGAACAGTTATTGATTCACGTTAGCTTGAGTTTATAGAGCTTGTTTTTTCAAGTTAAATTAATTTACTAACTTTGACGTATAAGAAGACCTTGAACTAATTCTTTAAGTTGAGTTAATTGAGAAACCAGATATAGAGGATTTACAGTGCAGGAAGCCTGTTATATGGCAAATACTTAGACTTGGGGTTTGGGTTATTGCAGGAATAGTACAGGAATCTTTTATAATATTAGTGATGGCACCAGTAAGGTTCATTTAGGTTTTTTAAAAGAGCGGGCATGTATAACGGGCCCCCAAACTGAAAAAACATTCAGCTCAGTGTGTAACTGAAAGGCTAATGATTGAGTCATGCATCTATAATGGCTGGAAAGGTTTTGCATGTTTAGACTGATGGCAGAGGAGGCTGGACTGTGTGTGTTCCTGAATCCCCTCGATTGTCTGGTTTTCACCTAAGAGGAACTCACATGTCAATGCTTCGTTACACTCATTCATCTATTTACATTTCTCTTATCTGTGCAGTGTGCTAACATAGCATGACAAATTAAAGAAAATGTCAGTTGCTCCAGGCAGTATATGGCTGACAGTAACTTCTGCGAACTGAAAGCTGGAACAATATGTGTAGCCTACACGAGACATCAACTCCAAGGCCAAGTGTGTAAGTGTTGATATTTTACTCAAGTATGAAACTAAGTGTGATAAATAAACTGACGACTTAAATACTGTGTCACAATATATGCTTCTTATTTTTCAAATATAGATTCAAGTGCTCATCATTTGAAACAATGACAAAGTGGACACTGCAACATAACTCTTTTTCCTCTTCTTCAGACCTACGTCAAATTGAGCGATTACAGATAAAAGGACATTAAAAGACAGAAGTGAGCAGTGTAATTAATAGGTTTCACATCTGTCAAATTTTACTTTTAACTTGGTGATCTAAGGCTATAATAAAAGTGAGAGCTCCTCTCCCCATTAGAAAACACAAGTTCTGAAGCTCCTGAAACAACATGTATGATACATCAGCATCATCATGACGTCATGTGACATCACAATCCCCTACATTTTCACAATTAGTATCTAGTCTGACAAAGCCAGGTAAAGTGAGGCATTTCCTACATGCACTGGAATATTTTTGACCAATCACAACAGAGTGGGCAAGCTGGCCAATCAGACCAGACTGGGCTTTTAGAGGAAGGGGGGTCTTAAAGAAACAGGAGCTAAAACAAGGCATTTCAGACAGAGGATGTAAAGAGGGGCTGCAGCACTAGACAGTATGAGGACAGTGATGTGTCTTCTGAACATAAGAGCATGTAGACCTTTTCAAGTAATAACCCAAATTAAAATGATGAATCCTAATACCATTTAAACTTTACGATTTGATCTAAAAAACATATTCGCAAATCACAATTTGCCTAATAGGGCTTAACAATCTGGACGAGGTCTGACATCCTCCGTCTTTAAACCTTGACTAGGGTGAGGAAAATCTACCAGAAAACAAAACGTGTTAAAAAACACAGAAAGCCCAAACAAGGGAGGGATCCCTCTCCCAGGATGGACAGAAGTGGAATAGTTGCCACTTGTAACCGAGCACATCAACAAAATATGAGCAATATATGTCCTTTAACATAGTCGTCAAACCTGCTGTGTTGTGTGAAGTTCGCATTAAAATCCTGTCGATTATGAATCATACTCAAACTTGTTTTTCATACGACGTTCAGTAGGAAATGTAATGCCACCTGGATTATGTAGGGTTTTGCTCTTGTGCAGGACACAGTGATGTTATACTCCAGTGAAACTTTGTGGGGAGGAAGGCAGAGTGGATGCAGACGGTACAAAGCTCATTAGTTCGACAGTCTAATCCTTCAAATCACCGCTGACTTTTTCAATATTCTACCAAGACCATAACCCTTCTCTACATTCAACAAAGTGCTTTGGTTGCCTAACCTTGTGATATATTTGTCATAACCACAATGTTTCCTGAACCTTAACCAAGTGCTTTCAGTTGCCTAAACATAATCATGAAGCCCTTAATCAGGCTTTAGTTGCCAACAGCGGATACTTTAAGGAAAACAAATGAAAACGTTAGACAGTAAAACGGCACATGAAAGTTCACTCTTAACTATGGAAAAAGAAGTTGACAAAAACTCCCCACACAGTTCAAGGTTTAGTAGCTCTTCTAGAGCTTTTGATCATATCATATGACATTCTTCATCAGAGGATGGAGTTTGCCCATTTGCAATGGGATTTTAGATGAAGACAACCTTATCACCAGACATGAATAATAGTTCTGAGTATCTTGATACTAAGATGATCATTAAAACCATCTCATTTCTACCATGTTTGTGTCAGTGTGACTTTGGTTTGTTATCTCTTATAATTATCCAGTTTTTTTTTGTTGTAAAGTTACCTTTCAAAAGAGACTGAGATTTACTGAAAACAAAAAGGTTAAAGAACATCAAGTGTTTCAATTGATTCAACGAGTACATTCAAAGAGTTCACTTTGAAAATGTGCAACTGTTACATCCCACCCTCTCGCCCGCATGTCAAAGTGTTGAAAATTGCTCTGGCTGTGAGCTAGCAGTGCTGCATAATATACACAACCTACCACGACTTAAATTTCATTGTAAATACAACTTCCCTCTCAGGTCGGTGCTCCACAAGGTCTTTGGCTTTTGAGGCTGTCAGAGTGCCACAGTTCAACTGCAGGACTGGGGTCATATTGTTGAATAATCAGGATGTGAGTAGAGAAAATGTGTCACCATTTTAATTGAGCCTCCCTCACAGTCTGACGTTACAGTTGCATATGTCTGTCCACGAGTTCACCAAGGCTTCAGAAATTGGTGCCCAAACCTGAAAAGACCCCGAAATGTTCCACCCGAACCCAACCCATGGTTACACATCTTGAACCCAGCCGGGAGACACAGACCTGATTGGACCAGATTTCGAACTTTGCTTCGAACATTCACATTCCAAGTATAAAGCCTCTACATAATCGCTTGAGAAATAGTAGCAGTAAAGGTTTAGGGGTTAAAAGCATTGATTTTCGTTAGAGAAAAGGATGAAATAACGCAAACAGCTAATATAAACTGAAAATATAGTGTGTTTAAATGCTGTTGTTGTCAGGGGAGAGAGATTCAGGGTTGATGTAACATACATAATCCAAGGTTGTTGAGATTGTCTACAAACTGGTAGCCTGTAGTGCTTGACACCATTTAGAATAATGAACAATACGTTGATGTCTAGTCAATGAAATAAACACATTAGAGCATGCAAAATGAATGCAACATGCTCTGAAATGTCTAAGTTTCCTCCTCTGCGTGACTGTGTCTAGTGTCTTCATCTTTGAGGAAAGCACAAAAGGATGACAGCAGGTCAAATGAGGGGCGCACTAGCAACAATGGCGTTCTTTACCTCTTCATGGTCGCACACAGTTCCACTCATCAAGGCTGCAGCCGTGTCTTTGAGTCAAACAATCCAACTGCTTTCAAAGTGGCATTTTTCGTTAAACACATAATATTTAATTTGCGGACTAATGCACTTAAAATGACAAGGACTTTGCCTCAAAAAGGAAAAAAATTGGCCTTTTGTCCGTTGCCCATTTTCCTGAATAAGGGCTGTAGGTTTTTATTTTTTCATTTCTAACTGCATTAAAAGAAGAAGTATAGTCCTTTATGCAATGTTTCAAAGACTGGGAAACACAGACACAGCTGAAGCAACTCCTTTCAAAGAGTTTTTTTTTTTTTTCAACGATTTCCTTTTATTCAGGTGTTTCATTTAGCTTTTTAGTTATTGTTGAAGGCCTCCCAAGGCTACTGACCCTAGGGATTTTCATGAACCCCATCCCAATTTACAATCTTTGTCAATTTTCATTAGCTAAGAATTGTCCAACAATGCATTCAAGGGGAGGTTTTACAATACAGCTAACATAAAGTATAGTGTTTCTCAAAAATAAAGTAATAAGTTTAGCAGTGCAAGTATATGAGGAGAAATATTTTGGTCACACTGTATAATTTCAGGGATACAATAAACACATGCTTTATCAATCCCTTAATTATAATGCTTATCCTTGAGCGCCACGGCCAGCTGACATTGGGCAAGAAGCGGGGTACATCTCATTCAGGTTGCCAGTGGATAACATGGCTTCAGACAACCACCAATCACGACACACAAAGGCAGGTAGGTTTGAACTTCTACTACTTGTCTGAAGCAATTACTTGAAGTAAGTATTTATCTTTAGAGCTAGGGTTTGTAATACTGGAAAAGCTAGCCAAAGCAGGCTGCACTTTGATCAGGCCTCTTGTAATAGCTATGCCCCCGAAAAACATGAACGTGCACTGACTGACCACTGCTAGAGACCGGCTTGAGGAGAGAGAGCAAAGAGGAGCTTGACATCAACTACACCGTGTGTGAATCACCTCTAAGAAAACATTTAACTCTATCATAATGAACCTAACCAATCGTTAGTACTGAAACTAGCATGTTAGCATGGGGGATTTTTTTATTCATAATTTCGTTAGATGCTGTAACATATCGACATATATGACTGTAAAGACTCTGGCCACGCACAGTGAGAATGTGGGCAGGCAGGTCGGGTATTGACAGACAAGTATGCTGACCTATTATTTCATCCGGTCCAAATGAAGTTATTATTAGTGTTTCAGATGCAATTTTGCAACCCTACCTTTAAGGCGATGCCAGTGTGTTTGCCTGTCAGTCCGATGTGATCCATATCTCAATACCTATTAGATTTATAGCTGTGTATTTATTTATTTAATTTGCAGATCTTCATAGTCCCCAGAAGATACTCACTTTAGTCTTTACCTGATCTATCCTTGAGCAACACCAGGAGGAGGATATTTGCGGGTTTGAGTGATATTGGCTGGATTTCACTGAAGGATATTTTTAATTAATTATAGCTTAATGATTTAGGATTTTTGCATTCATGTTCCACCTTTGGTTGAATTGTTTCAACCTCATTTTCGTAAGGTTTGGGGTCATTTTGCAGTAAAGATCCACTCGAGAACGATGCTTGGTACAGTATGAACTGGTGTGATCCATCAATCACACCACTTAGCCTAGATAAATGAATGCAAACTTCTACTCTTTACCTGTAAAATCAAACACACAGTGCTCATCCTGACACATTTATCTGCTCCAGGCAAATGCAAGGGCAATTATTCCCTTTTTGAATAAAGATCATTTGAATGATTAAGCATCATCAGCTCTCAGCTCAAAGAGGATGACTGTGACCAGTCAGTGCGATTTAATGACTAGTGGAGCCTCCATGATCATAAACAGTGTGGCTTTGATGCCTCATAGATGGAGCCTGCCCAACACGTTTGAAGAGGGCTCCTCCTTTGTAATAGCAAATTGTGATTCTCTTGATCTAGAGGCCTGATCGGTAAGAAGAGAAAAGAAGATTTTGTTCTCTCTACTCTTCAAGATGATTTTTAGAAGTCAAAAAGGGAATTTGCCTGGGGCTTCCATCTAAAACCGGGCTTTCATGAAGAAAGCATGTCATTACGCCTCATCATCTCCACACATGCCAGAAACCTGTGAGAAAAGAAAGGTGAAATCAAAGCCTTTGTAATTACAGCTCAATTAATCACTAATGTCAATGTCTTCCTCACTTGAGAAAAAACTATTATCCTGATAACAAGGCAAACCCTCTCTCTTTATCCTCCAATATCTAGTTTGAACCTTTTTCTTTTATTTGTTCGTCTGGTCTCAGCAAAGACCTGCACAAGGCTGCGCTCAAGTTGCCCACGGCGACACCCCATTGACCTGCTGAGCTGCCAAAGGATCCAAGGATACTCTTCAGCAAGTTACTGAACCCAAATTTTCCCTGTGCCGCTAATGCTTGGTGTGTACAAGTGATTAATTCAAGATTGATTGTAGAGATGAGGGTTCTGGCAGGCGGAGGCTGAAGGCAAAACTGGAACAGCGGTTTGCAAGATGGAGCCAAAGAAAGCTGAGCTGTGAGCGGGACTGTATCACTGGCCAGACGGCAAGAGAACCAGTGGAGTCGAGAGTCGAGCAGACAAACATGAGGTGGCCCTCAAGCTAAAGGAAATAAAGGTTACCTAAGCTCCTTTCAGACACGCACTGGACTTCATCCGCCAGACCTCCTAGTATATCGTCTGTAGAAATCCAGGAGAAGTCAAAGTGTGAATCCAGTAGGGGATCCCCCGCAACCGGCTGCTCCACCTCTCACCTGAATAACGCAGAGGATCTGATGCTGTTGTGAACACGTCTGTGCAGAGAACCTCCCGCTTTGTTGTGCGATGTGTGAAATGCAAACTCTGGGTGAACTCCGTAGCCAATTCTCCAGATTTTACCCGTAGGTCATGTCTGAAAACTGCTCTAGAGAAAGTTATAAATCCTATTAGAATTTTCCGTAGATGT
This sequence comes from Hippoglossus hippoglossus, assembly GCF_009819705.1. Classification (NCBI taxonomy): domain Eukaryota; kingdom Metazoa; phylum Chordata; class Actinopteri; order Pleuronectiformes; family Pleuronectidae; genus Hippoglossus; species Hippoglossus hippoglossus. The sequence continues at coordinate 20,092,399 of NC_047156.1, forward strand.
AACCAGTTACAGTTGTAGTTACTGATGCACAAGATCTCATAAATTGGTGACTTTTCTTATCAGAAAGTTGCCCTTTATATATTTAATCCCAGGGAATATTGAAATTATTTATTTATTTTAAATTATATGTTGGAAGTTCTCTGTTTAGTAGTGGGATATGATGATATTGCAAGAAAATATGTTAAATCTTATATGATGTATTGTAATAGTTCTATATTGTAGTACATATTTTTTATATATAAAACCACAGCCAATTTCTGTCCAATTCCTGGGCGTCACCTGCGATTGCCCTTTTTTTGTTAGAGATACAAATTTATGAGTCAACTCGATGATTAGAATCTAAAGGATGGGAATTGTTGAATACAAAAAGTGTATATGAGGTACCTCCTGTTTAAGATTTAAGTTCTACAGTGTGCAGGCAATTTTGAATTAAAAAAGCTGTTGACATTTGGTATGAATTCTGATTCTAATAATTCAATTCAAAATGAGAGACAACCACAAGGCTCCAGGCCAGATTGTGATGGAGAGCATGATGAGCATCAGACACATCAAACGGGTACAAGTGAGGGTAGTAGAGGCCGATATGTAACCAAACAATATTTAAAAATATATATATATTTTAGGTCATCAGGCACATGGAGCTATGGTTGCCCTTCTTTCAGGTTAGAGCAACAGCCCCATTAAAGAATGAAAAAATGAAAATTCACTCATTATCTAATCACCACTATGCTGATTGTGGAGTGGCTGAAGTGTGTGAGTCCTCAAAAGCCTTTTGGAGTTTCAGGGGTAAACTGCGTTGCAGACAAATCCAATACTATTGAAGTAAATGGGTACCACTTCTTCAAACGTAAAAAATCAACAGGAAAAAAATTTAAAATGCCTCCATACTGCTCCTGTGGTGTCATCCAAGTGTCCGTAAGCCCCGGCATTCATATTTGACTTGAAACGGCTTCATTTACACCATGTTTTTAGTCTAAACCTCTGATATCCTCCTAGTTACTGCTGTAGCTAACGTGAGAACTCCAGAAAGCTGCACAGAAAGGCTAAAAACATGGTGTAAATGGTGCTGTTTGGAGTCGGATTTGAATGTTGGGGCTTACGGACACTGGGATGACACCACAGGAGCAGTGTGGAGGCTGCAATGTTTTTGTCCTGTTGATTGTTAATGTTTGAAGAAGGGGTCGCCATTTACAACAATTGTTTTTGATTTGGCCGTATTTTGGGTGAACTATCCCTTTAAGATGTCTGTGTAAAATGGCAATGTCTTGTTGTCTTGATGTCCAGTTACATAAACAAGACAAGTCTGGTCCAATGATGATAAGTACAGGGTCGCATCTTCTTTAAAGTTCTAATTCCCTCAAAAATGTTCTGCTTATTGTTAGATGGATGTTTGAACTTGACTCTGCAGAATGACTTGTGTGCACTTTGACTCATGTAGACTATTTTCACATTCATCGGCTGAGGGGGGAATGTTTCTCTGTGCTCAGGTTTGAGTCCAATATGCAACTTACAAAAGTGGGATGTGGAAGTTTGAAACCTGTGTATATAAACTTTTTTAACCAGGGAAAATTTATAATATATGTTTTATTTTCCATTTTTAACAAAGTAATTCAACTTTTTGGTGGAAAACCCATAGTACTTTGTTTATGTGTCAAAACAAGCTCAATGGAATGTTAACCAAAATGTGTTGAAGCCACAGTTATGACATTAGGTCAACATGACTATTCTGCTGTTCTGACACCTAAACTGTATGTAGCTGCCAGTAGCTTTAACAACCGGGAAACTAAGTGGAACTTGAGGATTACATCAGTTTCTTTCGGAGATTAATGAAGTTTGTATGTGCAGCTCATACTATACATATGGATGTGAGTATCAAGCAATGAAAGCACTACTGCCCTGCAGTGAACTAGTTTAAGGTGCTGAAAGCTTTGCATGTGCGGACACAACCAAGCACACACAGAAACATTCTGTCAACTTGCAAACAGCTAAATGTTCATCCTGCAGAAAGGGAAAAGGAAATGTAAATTATGATGACTTATTTAATGAGATTAACGTTGCAACAGCACAAATATGATTTTAAGCACCCCTCCCAAATAAAAGGAGTGTGTGACAAACTTGCAGGCGCCCCTCACAGGGTGACGCTACAGTTGATTTGGGAATTACAATTAGATTTATGATGTGGCTGCATATGGCTGAGCTCTCTGTTTCTCTCTCTGAAAATACTGGGATTGGCTGCAGCGAGTGCCGGCGCCATGGCGTATACACCACAGCACAGTCAGAATGTGTGGCGTTACCTCACACACACACACACACACACAATGGAACAATAGGCCACATTTACGGTAATGGGCCACCAAAATATAAAGACCAAATGGAACAGCTCAATATTAAAAACAGAAATCCTTGTGTTGGAAATTATTAGATCCTTGGAAAGTGAGGGCATTATCTAGAGTAATGGAAATAAGAATTCATGCAGAGTTACCTGAAACGTGTGCACGGCACTTTCACACACAAAAGACACAAGTGTTTCACACACAAATAATCGGTTTCATGACATGTTCATTTCTCAATGTTGCACAAAAGTCAAAGAAGCACTTTAGTAAAGAAAATGTCGCCTTAACTTTTTATTTATTTATTATTATTTTTTTGATTGTCTTTCTCACCAAGTTTGTACTGACACTTTTTAGAGCCAAAGCTGGCTAATAAATACAATGAAATGTTAAAACGCACAATTGAATTTCAAATACAATACTCATCACAAAAACATAAAAATGTGTGTGTGACCAAAAGACGTCATCTGCTTCTGCTGGTCACAACTGACAAGAGCATGAGGTTACCTGAAAGAGATCAGAGGTGATGGGACCACTTTAGGCAACAACGTTTGTTTAAATAAATGAAATGCTTCTAGAGAAAATGGCATTATACTGGTGCCTGGCATGTACGAGGCTTCCTCAAAAGAGACTTTTGACTGTTCTAATTTAGCATGTTGAAAATCAAACAACAACTTCACATTAGTCAATACTGGAAAGAAAAGAAAAAGAAAAAAAAACAACATACTATTTATATCCAGTGCTTAGGATGTGTATGACACTAACTGAAATCTATATGTATGAGAGCTTTTCCCCGTGAGCAAAAACCAATGTAAAAATTGCCAAATATGGTCACAAAGAGTTATATGGAGTCAGAATGCAGCTGAACACAGCACCCGGAAACCACCTGAGGTCACAGGTGTCCAAAATGGAAACGTGTTCAAATTGCAGAGAGGGTGGTGAAAATAGACAAAAGAAAAAGAAAGAAAAAAATGACGTTTTAGAGAAAGAATGTGACATCTGAGTAAAATGGAGGAAAAAACCGTTCAAACCCAGCGTGGTGCTGACCACTGGGCCTCGCCACGACGAGAGAGGAACATCTCGCTCCAGACTGTGGAAAACTTGTGTGATCCGACCAAAGGTTGCGACTGAGAGAAAATGATGCACCATTTTTTCCTCCATTCTTCTCTTAATAATTTATTTGTCTTCAAAATATACATGCGGTGTAGAAAAAGGTACCCTTTTCGAAATAACAGACCTATTAGTACCATTTATTTGCAACTATATAATTTTTTTTAAAAACTATTTGGTGTATCTTTCCCACATGATGCAGAGAAGACGTTAAAAAAATATTAACAAACTAATACAAATATTAACATTATGCACATCTTTGTACCGATTGAAAACACAGTTAATAACTCTTATCCTACAGTATATGTTCTTCGTGGGGCTGCTTCTTCCCCTTCGTTATGATGCTGAAGGTTCACTTTTAAGACTGAATTATTATTATATATTAAGTGTATATTAAGGTAGAAATCAAACCATAGCATGACTTGACATATGATCAAAGTGGGGCTTCAGTACACCATACTGCGCTGCATTTGTTGCACATCGTGGTAAGTGTTTGGCCTCGAGGAACTATGGGCAATGTGGTTCTTGAAAGCACTAATACAATGGAATAGAGGAACAGACTCATACAATGCTACTCTTCTAAAAGCCGGAGGGTCTGCCACTGAGTGACACGAAATGTGTGCATGTGTGTGAATGACTGAGACAGTGCGATGAAAACAAATCTTCCCTGAGGAGGGAAGCCAGCAGGTACCAAGCAGGAACTCATCTCATCAGATAGAGACAGCTGATTGTATAAGACTTTTTTGCAGCATTGGAAGTTAAGACTACGACATCCAGAGTGAATGTGAATGGAGGTTTGGCACATTTGAATTAAATCCGTACAATGTCTGGGTACTAATAATAATAATAATAATAATAATAATAATAATAATAATAATAATAATAGATATATAAGGGATGTTGCTCCCCATATTTCTTGACAGTCTAAGAAGTCCTACCACTCTTTTTATATGAAAACAAACAAAACAAAACAAAACAAAAACACATTCACAAGCTGGCACATCATACCTGAGCTGGGATATTTAAAAAAAAAAGATCTAACAGTTATGTAAGCAGTTTGTCAGAAACAAGATGTCGATGCACTGTAAATGTAAGAAAACAAAAGTAAGACTATAAGATTACGAGAGCTAGGATTTATATTAAACTTTTCAAATTTCAAGTTCCGACAGTCCAGAGTTTGTACAGGCAGTGACCTGTCAGAAAAAAAGTCTATTGAACAAAAACAAAAAGGAAAAAAAAAACAACAGAAAACACAAAAATGTAAATACATAATGATAACAACTAATTCACTCCTTAAACATTTAAGACCAAATAGCGTTTGAAGACCAATTCCTGATGCTTCAAAATCCATGCATGCTCTTTACAAACCACACAGCAATGTGTTTGTCGTTCATTTGTTCTGTGTCCCATTCTCTCTCACTCTCGCTCTCCTAGCTCTTGTTTACTCCTGTTAAGATTGTCGGCGTGTAGGAAAACTGAAGTTCGTCGTCAGCTGGATGTCTGAGTGTCTCTTCGGCTTGTGTTCCGGGTCACATTCTTCAGCCCTGTTCTTCAACTTGACATCCATCAATAAACTGTCCATAACTTTCTGAGCATGTCCGCTGAGTGTGCGTCCTGTCTGGGCACGCTCAGCGCATGACGCAGCGTGTCCTAAATGTTTGCCTGAAGGTCTCTGTAATAAACTATGTTTTCTTAAAAAGTGTTTCTGAGTATAACGGGAGTTTTTAATTTTTCTCTTTTTACAACTCACACCCTGAGAACACTCAGTTGGCACTGATGACCTCCCGCGTCTCACGGTCACTGCTATAGTCTGACTTCGGCTCATCATCAAAGTCTTCGTACATGTCCATCTCCTCGTCTCCATTGGCGGGATCTCTGGGCAGAGCCAAGGCTCTGACTCCGCCGCCATTGCTGCCTCCAACTGGCTCGGACTTTACCACGTATGTGCTCTGAATGACGGGGATGGCCGGTTCAGGGCTGGCTGAGTTGCTGGAGCAGTCTGAGGTCAGGTGTGGGGATGGCGTGGCTGTCGTCGCCATGGTTATGGCACCGGGGTAAAGTCCTACCACTCCTGGGCTGTTGCCAAGAGGAATTTGTGGCTGAGGCCTGGGAAACAAGGGAAGTGAGAAAAGGAAGGATGTAAGAAAAAGAAGAAGGTATTAGACAAAAATAATTATATTTAATTAAAAATAAAAAAATATAAATAAAAAAAGTATACACATCCTCAGGGGAACTTGAATTTCTGTATATAATTTCATGTCAATCAATGTGATATCTGACAGATGTGTCAGTTTGCACTGACTGACCAACACTGCCATCTCCACAGTCATACTGTGAGCATTGCAAAAAGGGGGGACAAAAATGACTTCACTCAAAATAATAGGTTACACACAAATCAATTAAGTTCTTTCAAACAAATTTAACAATTGCATTTTCTAAATTTAGGTTTAATAAATTCAATTCATTTGTGTGTTACACATTGGAATGATTTTTTTAGGTTTATATTATTTCGGTGCATACAGAGACATAGTAGCATTTAACAGATCGGTTGCTAATGGTGCTACAAGGCTGACAGCTTCTGACTGATCGGACTGTGATTCACGAGTCTTTTTTCTAACCTTTGAGCAAAGCCCTTTCAACAAAATATTAATTCTGAGGCCACTTAAGTTAACAGCGACGCTTCTCATCTGGTCGGGCATGTCCCGACACAGAGCTCTTTCTGCCGGCTCGCAGCAGCATGGAGCTAAATAACCTGTTAAGATACGGACGGAGTGAGGGTGAACGTACATCACTCAAACAGGCCCTCTGGCTACTCAAATGAGACGCATAAAGCAGGAAGATTGCTGTCACTTTTCTCACCTCACACTTCTCCCTCCTCTGTCTCCCGAAACAATTACCGCCGCACGGCCTGACAGACCCATTTGCACATTAAAACAACACTGGATTACTTGTATGGAATGCGCCAGAGCCTTGCTGTGTACTGGCTCCTAGACGCTGGGTGATTTAACTTTGATTGAATGTCCAGGCCTAAAGAATCATAAGCCCAGTTTTTCTTGCATTTACTTGACCACACACAGTAAATGTGGCATTTAGCTTGTGACGTCTGCCTCGCTCTTGTTCCCTCTCAAACATCTGCTTACATTTCATATTCCACTATGTCTGTCTGTGTCCAATTTCACTGCCCGCAAGCGCCCGGCATTGTCCTAATTTAATAAATGACAAGCTATTAAAAATCGCTCCTATTCAAAGCCGTGGCCTCTGGTAAATCCATCTCAAACACAGGCCACTGTGATGGCTTTAAACACATCCATGGCTGGTTCCCATTAAGACAATGCCACTGTTATTCCCCTCGCCGCGCTCGCTACACTCGAAAAAATGTAAAGCTCTTCAGAAAACGTTTAAAGGGTTTTGCAGATAGAACCACAGGAGGCTCAGAGAAAAACCTTTCATAAAGGCTCCATAAACCCTGATAGTCAGTCCACAAGCCTCCAACAAATGTATAAGTAACAAAAATTGAAGGAACAGGGCAATACCCAGCAAAATCTCAGAATAAAAAAAAATGGAAAATACATTGTTAAATACATGTTGGTGCTTCATATTTTATCTGAAGCAATTCTTTCTTTTTTTTTTCTTCTGAAATAGCCCTATTCAGGCCAAGGAGGCTGACAGGAAGGTCTGTTTATTAAAGAGACGACCGCACTGAGAGGTCACAGGTGCAGTAAGAGAGCCATGGTCTTCTTGAGCAACACACAAAGCCAGTCTGTGATCCAAGGCTCGTGTCTGTCAATGCACAATGGTCTGTGAAATGGGCAAATTTCTTATGCATATACTGCAGTGATGGACAACGTGTGCTGGACAAGCTACGTCTGAGAAAATAGACCTTGTATTAAAAAAAATACTGATGTAATACAGAGAATTCAGTTGTTAACAGGATACTGTGCTGTAATTCGGTTCTATATATATCCTCAGCAAGTCAGTCACCAGGAGTGAAGAAATATGCTCAATGAGTGGCTTCTTATTTCTGGGATATAAATCAAACAACCGAAATTATTACACTCCGCTGCCATTTGAAGGTCCCAACCATGTAAATTAGCCTTGTTTAAAATTCAATTTTAAAACCACACAAAGGGGGAAAAAAACTGCAGCTTCTTGTCAAACTAGTGTGAGCACTTATATAAAAAGCTACCTGATGTTCAGGGACAGCGTCTCCCACTGCTACTCACCCCACAAAGAACTGCCTCATCTCCTGACGTCGTGACCTCATCATCTGTTTGTACTCTCCGATGCGCAGCTTCTTGCCGTCGATGATGCAGGTCCTCTTGGGCCGCGGCTTGTACTTGTAGTTGGGGTATTTCTCCAAGTGGATCTTGCTCAGACGGGCCTGCTCCTCATAGTACGGCTGTTTCTCCTGGTTGGTCATGGATTTCCAGCGAGAGCCTGGAGCAAGGGATTGAAATGTTCATTTAGTCTCTGGTGTTGTTTTACTTTGAATAGCTATGCTGTTAAAACATGCTATATCTGTGTGTTAAGAAATACACTTTATGCACATTAACAAAAACAATATGATCTGTATATTAACTGCATATTAGTCATTAAGTATTGCACTGCTTAATCGATTTTATAGTATTCCGGTTTGCTCTTAAATGATACACTGCAGTTCATATCTACCCTGTGCAATAATAGTTGTGTACTTATAAATTGCGTTACACATATGTTGTGTACTTATATGTCTGCTAAAATGTTTACACTGGGTTTCAAGGAGAAATGACATTTCAACCCTATCCATGCCCTGTCCATATGGCAGAATTGACAGAAAAGTTGACTTTGAGTTTTGAGTGTTGAAAAAGGTTTTGACAAGCTTTTGTAAACAGTTTCTGTGAATGTGAGTTTGCGGTGAAATAGATGAAATGGCCCCTGAAACAGTGATCCGGCAGTACTAACACACTGTCATTTCAGCTGCACATTACTTCAATCATTCAACAGAGGCCCTGGTAGAGACACAAAAGCCAGCGTTTCTCCTGGTTTATTAAGGTGGAAAATTATCATGTGAACAGACTCTCAAACCAAGGAGGCTGTTTAAAGTCAGGAGTGGATTACACTCTGCTCCCTCTTCGCCTAAGAAGAATGATTCATTGTGTACTTGTTATTTTCCTTGGTGAGAGCACCTTCAGAACAAGTGGACAGGGCCATTACTGCAGGAATGCAGGACATCTGCGAAGCACTCCGGCAAGTCATTATACACGCTGCCTCGCTCCTCTGTTTATCAAGGTTTATCAAAAACTGCTCTTGTACTTTTCTGACACAGGAAACAGGGAGGTGTTTTTTTTTAAGCGAACCACTCCCGGACATCCAGCTGTGTTATTATGTTGGAAAGACGTACATTGTGCACACACACATGCAGCGATGTTCAAGTACACAATTTTGCACTTTGAGTTCAGCTTTTTGTTCCAGTGTTGCCACAGACGCTTGATGAATATCTAGAAAATGATCAGTGTTTCATACCAGCGGGAGCTCCTTGTTCGTATTTGACTGTAATCACGGCTATTAAACAAATCATTTCACTAACGAAGGAGTTGACATATCGCATTTGAATTTGAATCCTGTCACTGATATATCCTTGGATATCTATAAATTAGAAAAAGCTTTTTTTGTAACACGACACAAACCTTCCCTTATCAGAGCCCGTTCGAAGCTGTAAGTCAGTACGACAGACCCACCTAAGAAAAAGCACTTTGTTAACGTTGCTCAGGAGGAGCATTTACATTCAGCCACCCCCAAGTTCACTGGAGCCCTGCGCCGGACAGTGGAAGCCTTAGGAGCGTTTCATGAAGAAACGTTACGCTCCGCACCGTGTGAATGGCTATCTGTGTCGAGGAGGTTAGTATCAACACGGCTGCTTTTTAACTGAATGCATCCATCACACTAGTCAGGCCGACACAGTGGAGCTCTGTGTGCGGAGTGTTCCAGGTCGAAAAACACTGGTGCTTCTTATAGTGCGCAGAATATTGGTGAGAAAACCCTGTGAACTGTAGAAAATAGTGGCAGAGTGAGCTAATGAGCAGAGAGGCCGACCTTGAAAGAAATTCACAGATTCGAGGGGACGTCAGCGGCCAGAAGCACTGTCATTGAACAAGATAATGGAAGGATGCAAAAGCACTTCTGTGGCCCAACGATTTTTGTTCATTAAGTGTTTGTGAGAGTGCATCTGTGAGGTGTGCAGCGTGTGACAACATTGTTTCTTGTTTTTATCCAAAAAGTGTTTCAATTTGTCTGGCATCATTCATTCACATTTGCAAATGGGTCTCTCTTGATGGTGGATTCGACAGACCTCTCCACATCAGGCCGCCATCTTGGATGTTAATAAAAAATGCTTCAGCTCCACTCCCATTGGAGCAGCTCAGAAAATGCATCAAGTGGCAAAATGTTGGAGCACACAGGGGAGGATAATACGAATGGGGTGTTGATTTTGTCCCCTTGTTCTTCTTGTAAGTAAAAAACAACTAAATTACAGATTTAATTACTTTAATAACCAAAAGGAACACTTTAAGCTCAAAGCACAATTACTTTACCCCATGTACAAATGAGTTAGAAGCTCTGAGAGCACAAACCTCCACCAGGGCTAATCCCCTATCCCATGTCACAGCAGTGTTTCCCATTAATTATCTAGACTGTGGCAGCCCACCATGTTCTAATTTGTCCTGCCACAGTTTCATAATGAACCAAAACAATTTTGACACTTCTCATTATAACATAACAGATCTCTAGCTTGCTGCTTTGCACTGCTGCTACATTGTTAAGCTGTGTGCCTTCCTATTTGCTGTGTGTTCTGTTGCACTATCATCTTAAAAGGTGTGTGTGTATCCAGCTCAAAGTTTCAGCTGCAGTTGTTCACGTACATGTCTCTGTCACGTGATAACTTGTCTTTCACTCTTTGGTCTGTGAACCTATCACCCAGAATCTGTTGCGTGTGAGAGCGTCATTTGTGCGTGTGCACGTGCACCCCCCGTACCACCATAGGTTGAAATAATTCTGTGGGAAACGCCGCAGAGAAATTTCCTGATGATGCTCTTTCTTATAAAGATATAAAATCTCACCGAGGATCTTGCTGATGTTAGAGTTGTGCATGTCGGGGAAAGTCTGCAGGATCTTCCTCCTCTCGTCTTTGGCCCAAACCATGAAGGCGTTCATGGGCCTCTTGATGTGGGGCTCGGCGGTGTTCCTGCCTCGCGCCTCCCTGAATACTCGGGCCTCTGTGACATTATTCCCTGTGGGACACAAAGAAATGTCATTTTCTACATGTTTGTCATCGTCACATACTTTCACACTTTAAATGTTCAATGCAGCAGTGATAAGGATGAGCTCTTCCTGTTTGTCTCTTCCCTCCTGAGGCCCCTTTCTGCCTCCTTGCAGGAGGATGTATAATAAAAGTCTGATGGGGGTCTTGTCGGGATGCCCTCAACATGTTTGCACAAACAGACGGTATCTCAATGCCTATGCTCCCATATTTACTTGTCTGACTCTAAACTAAACCACGATGAGCACTCCTCAACCCTGTAAACAGTGGTGCTTTATGAGAAACAGATGGGTGGAGGGAAACAGTCAGTGTCCTCACACCACTTTCAGTGAAAGACATAGTGACATAGTTCTTATTTGCACTAAACTCTCTTGACCATTACAGACTCGCCTGTCTTCACCTGCTTTTGTTTGCATATTTGTACCGGGTGGGATCTTGTGTCACAAACACTAGCTGTGGAGAAAAGGAGGAGAATTCAGCCTCTTGTGTACTCGAAGGAATAATAACAGTGTAAAAAAAAAATGTCAAGAGCGTAAAATGTTGACATTGAGCACTCTGTTTAGCTGTGGAGGGTGTCCTTCACCTTCCTGTCCCTCCTAGCATCCTGAGGAGCACAATAAATATTTGTACTTGCTAAATACCTGTATGTTCTGGCTCTTCGTCGTCATCGAAGCTCCATGATACAAAGTCACTAGAAGTAGGGCCTCTTCTCTAAGGGGCCCACTGAGTTAAGGGTCACTGGTATTAATTTAGTCTGAACAGGATGCGACTGCTTCTAACTAGGCTCCTCAATACTCCAGCAACTCGTTTCCCTCTAGGCTTCCATTATCTGTCCTGCTTTTTATAATTCTAAATTACCGAGATTGTAAGGAACAAAAATGCAAGAGACAGAGAAATGTCCACAAAAAAAAAAAAAACCCTGATGAGGATAAAAGGGAAGGGCAATAAAAACACAGATGGGCAGCAGAAGGGCTCACCATCCAGATCTTCTGGTCTCGTCAGGTCGATGACCCGGTGGACCATCTTCCCAGCATCCTCTCCGAGCTTCCCCAGGTGCTGGCTCAGCGTCTCATAGTGCAGCCGCTCCTGCAAATCAAGAAGAGGTTCCAGGGGTTAGCACAAGCAAGCTGAGAATCTGAAACGAGTGCTTGATAAATGTCCCCCAGAAATACATTTTTATGAAGTTTTCATTTTCAATCAGTTTCTTAATATTTAGTGTCTGGATCAACATGTCTGGCATCTGTTCATCTGGGTGACCCCGGACTACTTTAAACGCGATGACAATATAACTAATCGCTGGTTTGAATTGGCATGGAGGACATTTTTTGTTACTGTATCTGAGCTAAATGAGTAATGATGTTGGTTATGCCATTAGCTAATAGAAAAGTCATAGCTGCTTCAAAGCTGTGCTAATCATCAGCGTCTTCCCGAACCTCCCTGTGTCTCTGTCTTCTTGCCTGCCACTTCGCTTCAGAGACAAATAACTTCTACCAGCAGCCTGCCTCAGGGCCTTCCAGCTAAAATTACCCCACCACACTCCCAAACTGTGGTGGAAAACATCGAACCCTCCGCACAGCCACCGCACATCCACGCTCCTCCTCTGCTCTCCTCTCCCCCCGTCTTCTCCTCTGCCCCCCCCCCCCCCCCCCCCCCCCCCCCTCCCTCCCTCCCCCTCAGCTCTCCTCCTTTTTCTGGTGACAGAGGCATTTTGTTTGACGCAAGGAATGGTTGCCGGATGAAGTCATGCCACGGTAGCCGCTGGCAGGGTTGGTGGAACTTAAGCGCTGGTGTGTATGTGAGTGTGTGTGTGCGCGCGTGTGTGTCTGTGTTTATAGATGAGGAGTCGGCGCGGGCCAATGTCAGCACTACGGCAGGGCTGTAATCAGGCCCACCACAGAACATGTGCCTGGGCAGTGCCATGCTCACCGCAGGAAGCAACCGCCTAACAAAGGACTAAAGAAACGAGAGAAAGAGGGAATGACAGAATGAGATGGAGAGAGCGGAGCAAAAGAAAAAAAGAAAGAGGAGTGGAATGGAAAACTATAGTCCAGAGACAAGAATAGGGTTCGGAGTCGAATGAGAAGTCCTTTAAACGCTTGTAGTGCTAAACAATAGCTTGTGGAAAGAGATGTCCCCTCATGATGATGCTGTCTGACTTCTGGAAGTGAGTCTAGCTTTGGTTCTCTCCGTTAAATTAGATTATGAATTAATTTAGCTTAAAAAATGATGTTAACCAAAATGACCAAATTGTGCATAGAATCTCCGTCGCACCACAAAACATCCTTTTCAAACCTATAATAAGTTTTGAGACGGTTGCTGGTGAATGGGAGGAGGCCGACGGAAAACCAATGCAGAGTATAAAGTCAGGACTTTGGAAAAATGAACCAGGACAGCTTCATTGGAGGTGGACCGATCCAAACTGCAGATTAACAGCAGACCTGGGTCACAATTTGCAAATATTCTCTGCGGTGGGTCGACTTTGGTCTACTTGAAAGTCCTGGTGGCATATGCAATAAGGATCTGTCTTTGCTTTGTTAAGGCAAAATGGGAAAAGGTCTGGCTCATGTTGCCTGCTGGTCTGATACTGGACAGTTGCCTTTTGGACCAACATTACAGAGCAGCTTTTTAAACTCCATTTGTATTGTCTGCACTATTGAATAAGGCTCCACTTCTTTAACACTGCTTACAGGGGAAACTTTCGCCTGGCACCACTTTGGCTTTGGCACAGTCAAACTCACCCACGGCACGTTTGATATTCTATTATTATTTAAGCCAGGTCTGAATTAGCGAGCACTTAACTTGGAAGCTGACTAACCAAGGACATAATTAATTAAACACAATGAGGGACACGAGCATGAGCAGAGATGAATGAAAACCAAGGAGAAGATAAATTAAAAAACATCAAGTTAAATTAAAAAACAGAAGTAAAGAGGAGCATTCCCTTTAATCAGTACAAACAAGTACTGCAGAAACAAATCACATCTGCGCTGCTCGAGTATTTTTAAACACACTATTCCTTTCACTGGGTCCGGAGCTTAATATTGCTGCTGAATGTATATTTCTAAATTTAAGAGACACTCGACTCTTTTTGTTCCGCCTGGTCTCTCCTCGCTTTGGCATTTGCTTCTCTACTGTTGCTAGGGCGACACTCTAAACTTCACTGTATTTTTTTAATCCACAACGTATTGAGCTCATTACCACAGTTACAACTCGCCTACCGCCAGCACGGCCTGCCTCCAACTGACCCGCAACCGTTTACTGTCTCCTCCCGGACCAATCAAGTTTGGCAACCTTGTCTGTACCCCCCTCCCTGCTCCCAGCTTTCCCTCTCTCCTCTCATTTTCTTCATCTTTCTTTCTCTATTTCCTTCTCCAGACTTCGCTGTGTGTCGATAGAGCTGTCAGTCAGCCCCGGCAGTTTTTTTTTGTTTTTTTTTCTCCCCTCCATCTACTTTTCACCATTCCTCTTCTTCATAGCCCTTAACACCCCAACACCAACCCTCCACCCTTTGAGGCTCCAATCCCACAAGAAGTAGACACTCAACAGTCTATTTGCAGGTGCCAGACTCAGCTTTGTAGTGTACATATATCATTCAGCCCTCAAATACAGCAACATTACGTCGACCTTTAATCAAGACTTGGAACCGTCTGAGCTGTCGGGTTCACAAGCTCGCTTCCTACAAAGACCAAACTCGCCTGCGCAGCCAATATAAACGTCTATACAACCATTTCCTCCCTCCCCTCCTCCTTCCAGACGTCTTCCGCTACACCAACAGAAACTGCAAGCGTGCTGACCGACTTCATTTAACAGGATACAGACAAAAGACACGGGACAAAATAAAATAAAGATGATCAAAATTTGAGAGATCTGGCAAAGTTCAAAACTTAAGAATACAAAGGTTAAGAAGACAATCTTCCTGATTGTAAACTTATTGAAAGTAACTTAAAAGTTAATTGATGAATAAATAAGTGAATTATATAAAAACAAATACATACTTAAAGAAGGATGAAACATGTCAGGTTTAGTGATACAATTTTATGTTGTCTGTTTTATTTTTTAAATTTCACGTTTCACATTTCAACCTGTCCAAACTTCAGCCTCATCTCTGTGCAGCTGATTACAGTTTTGCAGATCAATTCTTTGGTCGACTAAAGTTATGAGAACAATGTGTGTGTCCTCATCATACTGTACTAGTGATTGTGTGCAGGACCATTGTGGAAAAAGCAAAACAAAAAACCTTGTTATGTGGCCTGTAGATTTACCTAAGCTCCGTCTGCCATAACCCCCAATGTTCAGCTCACGGAAACAGGAATAGTAGTCCCTCCTTATTCAAAGCAGTGTATTTCCATTGTAATGCATAGCCCTACACTATCACACTATAATCTGAGCTGGACTCTATTCTATTATAAAGAATTTACCGGGGACACATGGCACATTTTGGAGTTTTTATTCCAGACATGAAAAGTGAATTTTGTGCCAACCTCTCCAAAACTTAATGTTTTCCTTCAAGTGGTCTTCGGGAGTGTTTTGTGGGTGTTCAGAAAAAAAGTCCTCGGCCTTTTGCACACACACATGAAGGCAAACAGACAAAAACATACATGCACACACCCACACAGTTATACACAGTGGCTATTTCAGTGAGCTTTGGCAGCCGCAGGCCAGCTGGAAGCAACGTAAGCGTAAGGTGATACTCAACAATGCCACTAACTGGCCAGGTCTTTTGTGTGTACACCGGCTATAATGACATTAACATGGCCAAGGCCAGTACAGAGCCAGTACACACACGCACGCACGCACGCACACACACACACACACACACACACACACACACACACACACACACACACACACACACACACACACACACACACACACACACACACACACACACACACACACACACACACACACACACACACACACACACACACACACACACACAAGGGAGTCCGGGTTCTGTTTCAGCTCTCAGAGAAATGTCTATGTCGTCTATGCCTGAAATGAATGCTGTGGGACAAAAATACACAAACAGAAAGCGAAATAAACACATACACACACGACACAGCGACGACTCTCTTTGAGTCAGATCAGCGCAGGCAATAAATAGCCCAATGTTCTCAAAGATACTGTTTACAGCAGTTGTCTCATTCCAAAGAATCTGAATACGCTGTGTTAGTACAACTAGAAGACCTGGGCACAGCTTTAAAGTTTCAAAGGGGAAGATGTGAGTAACAAATATATGCAATGAGCAGAAAACAACACCGAAATCCAAGGTAAAGAGAAAGCGCCGGTCTCGCTGCCTCCCGAGGTGGAACGGGTGAGTCACACTCACAGTATCCAGCAAGTTCCATCCATGAATTGTTTAAGACAGAGCAAAGCCTTTGAGAGCTTCAGAAAAAAAGAGACACACGTGCAAAAAAAAAAACCCTTCTCCATCCCAAAAACAAATTTATGTATTTAAAGCTAAAAGAAAGAGTCTTTGAGCTGCTGTTGTTAGGGAACGAATAACAAACTGACAACAAACACCGAGGCCTGCTGTCATCTTCGAACCGGAAACAATTACTTTGAGACTTTCCAAATGAGCTTTTTATTAGGAGACATGGAGCTATAAACCAAATTACTGCATTGCTTTGGTTTTGTTCCTATAGTTGGAAAGTATAGAGCTTGAGAAGAGTGTCGGGCTCTCCCTGCAATACACTCACCTTAATCTGTGATCATTTCAGAATCCACTTTTTGTAAAAAAGCTCTTTTAAGCACAAACTTGTTTGGAAACATTGCTCTGATTTTTTTGCCGGACCTGCAGCAGACAAGTCACATTAAATTTTAATCAACAAATTATTAGTATAGGCAGTTGTATAATTTATATTTATGAGCTTCTCAGTATGACTTGTAAAAACATCAACTTGGGACTGAGGATAAGTGCAGCAGAGATATATATTTTCCCATATTTGTGGATGTTTTCCTCCTGAAGATGCAAACAAGTCCCAAAAAATTCAAAAACAGCCTATCCTTGGAGTGCACCAGTCATGACCTACTTGGGGTTGGTGGGTTCAAAGACTCCACCCCTAAAATATTCATGAGTTCCTCTCCTCCTCCGTCTCCTCAGCCTCGCAAGTAACGTGGGATCAATTGGGCAGGAAAGCCCGTCTAATCATGTTCCCCGTTTTACTGAAATTCTGATCCTTCGAATGTGTGATTGGCCGATCAGACTGATTGAAGATGTTTTGGAATATGGATTTCCCTCTGGATATAAGATCCTGGTACAAAGGCCCTGTCTCCTTCAGCCCAAGGGGGAGATGGGCTGGGGATGACGAGGTGAATGTGGAGGGGAGAGGTCCTTTCCCTAAGAAAGGCCCATTAATTGGACTAAAACCCTGAGGCCGGGATCCCCCCTTCCAGGACAAGAGAAGAGAGCCGGACTCTATTATACACGTGCACACACACGCAAACACACACACACACACTCTGAAGCTAACACCATCTCCCCTCCGAAAAAACACCCACTCGGTCTCAGTGAAGGCAGACACACAAACATGCTCACACGCCAAAACCATCACTTGTCATTGGCCCAGCTGCTCCCTCTTCAAAGCAGTTAGCTTCTGGGTGGCCACAGAGATGAGAGGAGAAAAGAGAAGTTTTCGAAAAAACTGCAGCTCGAGCCAAACGACACCAAATCTCATCCATGAATATTCTTAAGATTTGTGTAGGAGCTGAGAAGAAACCTTGAGGAGCCAGCAAATGAAATACTGGACAAAATGTGACGCACGAAGGAGCAAGGAGATCTACGTACTGAGGTGTGTGTGTGTGTGTGTGTGTGTGTGTGTGTGTGTGTGTGTGTGTGTGTGTGTGTGTGTGTGTGTGTGTGATATTACATGGATCTTTATGCCATGTATGAATAAAAATGCTAACCCCCACCCTTCTCTCCTCACCACATTAGTCTGCATGCTCTGATGAAGTGTCCACATGTTTTACTGAAGGAGAAGTTGTGATACCACATTGTAAAAATACTTGTTTACTTGTTTACTAGTAAAGGCCATAATCAGTGCAATAATAAGTAGAATGTAAGAGTGTACTTCCAAATAGTATAGTCTTTTTGAATGTTTAACCTAAGTGTTAAATTTGGCTGAAGTTGAATATAACTTATTTTTTGTTGTTGTATAACTGTTGAATTTTCTGCGTCGGAGATGTGTCTTACTTTAAAATAAATAAAAGCCCTGATGGAAGCCCTATCTCGGAAAGTATGACATTGACAGTTCTTAATCGTTATTAGAGATGCTAATATGTAAAATAGCATTTTGGAATTTTATCTCATAATGCAAAGATGGTTTACACTATAGCTCAAGCACATCACTAGTGGATGTACCTACTGCCCTGATTTCTGTGCACTGCTGTACTTTTTGTGTCACTATTTATTTATACGTCCTGTATAGTTCTATTTTATTCTATTTTATTTTTTTTCTATTACAAATTTCACAAAAATGGGCAAGAACAATAAGCCTGTAGCTTTTCCCCTTGCGCTGCAAATTTTGCAACTCATCCTTTTCCAACAGTTAGAGGAAGACATTTACCATATAAAATGTGAAATAGATGGATTTTGTGAAGCAGCGCCCCAATTAAGTCGAGGTATAAAATCTCTTTTCCAAATGATGGGCTGTATTATTGTTGTTAAAGGTCTCACCAATCCCTCCTAATGTGGCAGATTACTCCTGGTTGGTTTGCCTTTTTTTCACAAATTTACAGATTGAAGTTTGTGAATTCTTGAGATACTTAAAAAGGATGAGGAAATACACACTGCATTGAAACTGTGTGATTCTTATAGATCTTATCAGTTTGTCCTCTTATGTTGTCACATGTGACCTGGCTGTCTGTGCCACTAACCTTGTTGCCGTTGTTGAGGGTCATGCCGCTGAGGGCGGACAGTTTGGCCTCCAGACTCTGATGTCCTGCATGCTGCTGCTGCTGGTGGAGCTGCTCGCGCTGGATCTGCTCCCTCATGTTCCTCGCCTCTTGGATGGCCTTCATCACTGCGTCCTGGTCCCCAAACAGCGCTGTGGGGTTCAGGCTGGACAGGATGTCTTTGGTAGGGCAGGACAGGATAGGAGAGAGGGGAAACTGAGTGTCAGTTCGTCTGGCATGACAGTAAAGTCAGAATAAGTGGTTTTGTCAGGTTTGACTGACGATAGCCTGGCAGCAGAAGCAAAAACTTTTCAACTGTCATCGTATTCTGACTCAAATGTTGCGGTATTCTGATGGGTCATAACTTGTTTTTTCTGAGGAGCCCCGAACAAATTGGGAGATCTCGTATGTGACATAACCAAACTTTTTCATGTCCTGGAAGGAAACTCTTCACAATGTATAGCCCCCTTTCCACTGAGCTTAAAAACTTCTTTATGAATATATATGCAGTTTTGAAAACAGGTATCAGAATATTGTTCCTAAGATTTTACACTATAAGGCACAATGATAAAATAGATTGGTATTTGAATTATGTTTTCATTCTCCAGCATCTTTTTATTTTATTTATCAGCATCAATAAACCAGTTTTTTTTTTTGTTTAAACCCAGTTGTGTGCTTGTCTGTGATTTTGTGACCCTTAATATATGTTACACAATCTTTAAAAACAAAGAAAACCAAAAAATACATCATAGTAATGCACATTTCCTGTTATAATTTAAATTTTAACATCTAAAAGAAATTGATGAAAATATCTTATCAGACACAAATGTTGCTAAAGTTGTTTTCCAGTAAACACGACAGAATCTCCTCCCTTTGTTTAATTGTTTCGCATTTGTTTTTTAAGCTGGTGCACATTTGAAGAAGAAAAAAAAGAGAAGAAATAAAAGGATGCAAAGTTTCCGTTGCCCTCCTCGTTTAATTAGCACACAAGTAGGAAGCACTGCATGCTTGGGTGGCCGTTAAAATGGGCAAAAAATAACTTTGCAGGGAACACAAGCGACGCGTCCTCAAAGCCACTCCAGAGGAGCTGGTGAAATTGTTTTCTGGAGGGATATAATGAGAGGGTTTAGATTGGCCTTAATAACAGATAGCAGAGGTAGGGGCATAAAAGGTCTAGCGCAGGCAGACAATGATGTGAGGAAGCTCTTAAAAAACCAAATAACGTGTGCTGGGTTTCACTGCTTCCGCTGCTGGGGTTTTCATTGGGGCTAAATACAGGGCTTTGGACTCCTGTAAAACGCAAACACACACACACACACACAAACACTCACACACAGGTCTGCCCATGAAGCTGAGGTGTCTGCAGCCTATCAGCCGCATGCAGCGCTGCTTGGTTTGTCTGTGTGTGGCGGGGAGGAGGGAGGTGTTTGGGTGGCTGATGGTTTTGTTTTTCCGGTTGAGGGGGAAGATCACGTTTTACACTGGAGCGAGGACGTATTTACTCCGAATGTACAGTACAGATGCGAAACAATACGCTGATGTAGGAAAGAGTAGGAGTGTGTGTTTGTGTGTGAGACATTATGTATGTGTCCAGTGTTTCCCCAAAGATTTATGTCTTGGCTGGCAAAGCATCGTCAATGCCCTGTGATTCCTATTGAACAAGTCAGTGAAGCCTGTGCTGTTGTACCTCCTCTTGGCCATGCTGTCCACCCTATTGGTAAAGGAATCACTGGTGTTAAAGTGCACATACGTGGATGTTACTTACCAAGAGAGTTCCTGCCCATGATGGGGGTAGGACTGGGGATGCGGCCCTTGCCCATGCCTGTGGGGCTGTTCTTGTTTCCACAGAACAGACCTTGTGTTGGGGACGTTGAGGAGCGAAGACCCTCAGCTGTCTTAGGTCTGGCTGAGAGGTTCAATGGCTGCGTGGATCCTTCCTCCTATTAGTGGAACAGATGCAACAGTCTTTAATATCTAAGTGGAAAGCTCTTTTTCCACTGCTCAAAAAACCAATCAACACCCACAAACATCCGGCTTTTGTCTGCAATGGGAACTGATACAATTGTCATTCAGTCTCTGGTTCAATGATTCTGCAGAAGACACTGGTTTTTATTAGTTCCGGCTCTGATCGGTAAAGTGATGAAAATTTGAACATGACTCACCAGGGAAAAAAACTCCTTTAATGGCAATGGGAAAGGAGTCAATCGCCCTTTTTTAGCGGGTTAACCCCCCCCCCCCCAAGAAAGAGGTAGTGAAATAAGCCTTTTCAATCACTCAATGCATTTTTCGGGTCTGGCATTAATTACGTTGCGATGTTTACGATTCAGAGTCACTCAGAACTATACCCTGTGGATTTGGCCACTGGTGGCGTTATGGTTTCAAGAGTCGTACATACATGAGCGTTGTATCCGTCTGTGAATGATACACAGTCGTATAAAGAGTTTCATGCTCCTCCAGCGACTGTCATGCAGTGATAGTGACGTGCCAAGAAATGTAGCGTTGCAGCAACAACTGTGACTACTTTCTTTAAAGGTTTTCATCGTATCCGTTGTGATGCAGATATTGTGTATAAAGTTATATTTTCACAACACTATGTGTCTGCTGTGAAAATGTGTTACAAGTGCAATTTGAACTGACTGGATTCAAGTTGACCACAACCCCTGGATTTAATTATTGTCCAAAATATGAAGAGCTGTCAGTACTTTAGTGATCAGTCATCCCTATCGGGTTTCTGCCCTTCGACAAATGAATTACACAGCTTTACTTCTGTGAACTTGACAGGAGAAAAAAAAACCTGTAACCTACCTTCTCCTCTTAACAATGGCACCTTTGTTTCTGCGAGACCTCTACAGTATTTCTAATCAAAGGTTCATGACCACACTGATTCATGTAAGGAAACCTTGAAAAGAAGTTTACTCCTGCACATCAACACAGCCTGTCTGGGGCTCCTCCGCTGACGGCAAACGCTCACTGAACGTGGAGCTGGTTTGTGCTGAGGGAGGTGTTGAGGAGTTCAGGACGGGCTTGGTAGAAGGAGGGAAGAGGGCTTAGGCTGCGGGTGGCATGCAGAATTGGGGGTGGGGGGGGCTAACCATATGTGTGGAGGGGGGGTTGGGGGTAGATTGGAGGGCACAGCACTACTGTTTGAGTGTGGTGAGCTCTGACGCCGGTCTATTGTGACGCCGGTTGCAGCTGTGCCCCATGCACACATATGGCTTCCATTACTGCCTCATCGTCGAGCAAAGGCGAGGCGTGTGCTCTCAGTGAGGGGATCTGGGCTCCTGCCAAACAGCAGCCAGCGCCAGTGTCAGTTTGTGTATTTGCATGTGTGTGTGTGTGTGTATCAGTGTGTGACTTTTAAATAAGCAGTTCTTTAATGAACGGTGAGGAGTGCAGGGCCGTGAACAGATTGATGTTTCAAAGACAAAATGTCCAACCTCTCGATTTTACATTTTTACATTGTCATCTTTGAGTGATTTTTTCGTTTTCTTCATTGTGGTCAGAGTTTCTCCATGTGCTGTTATCTTAAATCTCATCAGAACATAAACCCATCACCTGAAATGCAAAACTGTGTCCACCTTGCTTTTGCATATCCTCCATACATATGTCAATCACATACTTTGGCTGTTTACAGGGGATCTACCTGAACAGGTTTACATGCTGTCAATATGCACTGTATGCTGTTTTTACAGCTGTAACCATGGTCACAGCTGTAAACACAGCTGTAACCATGGTTACGATGGCGTCAGTTCAATCTACCTGTCACGTGGGTAGGTTAAGTGATGTTAACTTGGTGCTATTGACACTTGATGAAAAAAAGTCAGGAATGTAAACAAGGTTTCTTTGGGAGAGAAGGACACACTATGGTGCCAACTTAACCATTGTAACTTATTACAGAAATACCTGTGACACACTAAAGGAAAGGGGAAACCCTGAAAAGCATAACTTGGACACTTTAAACAATTCTGTTACTACACATGAACCATTCTTCAAAATCATTTACAATAATGGGCTTACCTTAATCTGAGTGATGGGACTGGACGCTCGCCTCTCACTCTTCAGTGCAGAGGGGGAGAGGGGACCGGAGGAGTTGGGAGCTTGTGGGAGGGGAGTCATCTTGGCTCCTTGTGAGATCTGCATGCTTGCCAGCTGGGCTGCATACAGCTGCTGCAAAAAGGGAAGAAACCAGCAAAACCGACAGGCTATTAAGATTGCTCGCCAGCAGCTAGTCAGTGGCTTTCCTCTTTCATTCTCTCTCCTCTCTTCTTCTATGGGTGTGTGTCTGAGCCAAACACACAGAAAACTCCTATGGAAACAGATCTGCGTGCTCACATACACACACCTCGATCTGAATTTGACAGGATTGTCCCACACAAATGGAAGATTTGTTTGAGGGGGCGAGTATTTATCAGAGTGGCATTCCAGCAAAACATTTTCATTTTAAATGATCTACAATCCATCTCTGACAGTTATTCTTTCAACAGATGCTGGGAGCAGCTTGTACATCCATTTACATCCAAGAAATAAATCCAGATAATAGCTAAAGAAGCTCCTGAATACTTACTTGTATCTTATTTAAGTTTAATGCTCACTATTGACAAAATCTATGACTCAGGTCTGCACAAATATGTGTGAACAATGAGTGATGAAATAAGAATTACAAACAATACCTGGCTGAGTATCACTAACAATAAACAACTGGTTTGCTTGATTTATCAAATAAAAATGTGAGCCACAAAGGAAAAAGCCACACTGATCTTTATTGTTATCCTGGCAATTTTTTTAAGTTTGGCTTTTGAGCAAAGCAGTAATTTTAAATGGTAAAAGCCGAATCAAATTTAGACTGCAAACAATACTTGTGTTTCAAAATACAAAAGAATAATCTTGACACAAATGCTTGGTCCTATAAACAACTTAGACAATGGAGTTTCTTCTTTATTCAAAACAAAGACAATATGTGCAACCATTTTAAGTGATAGTCAAATTACAATTATATCTTGGGCACGTGAGTCAGTTGAAACACTTGAAAAGAGCATAGAAGTAATAAAAAACCTAAATTAAATGACATGGAAAGTATAAGCCAACAGCCATCAGGGTTGAGACGAGAACATTAAATGTAGCAAAAAAACTGTAGGCCTACCGATTTTCCATCCAAGGTACTTAACAAAAATCAAAGAGTCAAATACTCGGCCCACAGTCCAGGGTCTTCTAAATCAAAGCTAGCTGGCCAGACAAACCGCTGCCTGAAACCACTGTCAACCCCTGTCTAAATGCATTGGAGTGTGAGTACTGGAGAATCAAAGAGCCTGTCCTCAGGAAAACCACCCAGACGTGGCTGGCCTTCGCTTCAGACTCCCTCCTCTTTTCTGCTTTCCTACTTTCCTAGCATTTTTCATTCTCTCACCTCATCTATACTCTCTCCCTCCTTCTACATTTCTGTCTTTCTTTTGTCCTCTCCTCTTTTGATCTCCCCCTGACTCTCTTCCTCTTTCTCCCGTGCCTCAGTTCTGTTCCAAAATCATTCTTCACATCTTCTCCCCCATCTCCGTTTCCATCTCTGGTTCTTTCTGTCTCTGTTTTTACTCTCTCTGGCCCCTCCGCCTAAAAGGCCCCCAGTGTTGTGAGATCTGATTTCCCTGTAGTCAAAACTGCAAGGCCTCCTGGGACTGGAGATCCAACAGCAAAGAGAGTGCAACAGAGAAAACGAAAGCGAGGGATGGGGAGTGCTGCGCTGCAGACACACAAGACCACCGTCGCTTCACCGCCGAAGCACCAGGCTCAGCGGTCGGGGCCGGAGAAATTGGCTGGCCCTCTTTCCACTTCTCTCGGAGCGATATTAAACACAAACAGAAGGGGCCTCGCCGTTGAAACAAAGCCCTGATGTCACGCCGCTTATTTTCCTTGGAAGGCAGGAGGAGTGCCCGGGCCAACCCCTGGCGATATGAGATCCCTGTAAGAATGTGCCTTGAATGGCTGGTGGTGAGGCCTCTCGCGTCAATCAAGCCGACCGCAGAGTTACTTCTGGTGATGCCTGATATTCTTACGGCTCTAAGGGGAGCAGGAGCTGGGGCAAACACATGGGTCTTTGAGGTAAAACACACGGTTAAGATCTCACACCCGCACACACACACACAAACAGCTATTGTGCTGTGAGCAGCGATTCTGCCAGCAATTCCAATAGGAAAAAGGAACTGTTGAACAAACAAAAGGTTGAGAATAAGAGCTCTTGCCTATTTTTTTTATCTGTTTCTTGGAGACACCCGGAGATTGATTGGTGACTGGGGAGGCCAATCTGCAGCGTAAACAATCACAACTACAGCTCTCGCCATTCAGTCAAACCCCAAGGGAAGACAATGCCGCAATTTCCTAAATTACAAATTGACAAAGAGGGTCTTGAACTGTGCCTCAGCTGTCTGGATTATCTGACTGGCCTCTGGATGTTAGTGCTAATTTGACTAAAATCCAAATGATTAGTCCATCATTTTTC
Source organism: Hippoglossus hippoglossus (assembly GCF_009819705.1). Lineage (NCBI taxonomy): Eukaryota > Metazoa > Chordata > Actinopteri > Pleuronectiformes > Pleuronectidae > Hippoglossus > Hippoglossus hippoglossus. Next base: position 20,117,516 of record NC_047156.1, read on the forward strand.
ATCCTCCTCATTGCCAGCAGTTTTCTGTTAAATAGCCTTGGCCCACTTTAGCGTAATCTTTAAGAAAGCAAAGAGAAGGTGATGTTGTTGTGGTAGGGGTGTGGGCAGCACCTCCTCTGTGCCTGTCCCATTAAGACTGAGTGGAGAGAATCCCTTCAGCTGGCCTCTATTAGTGTTGAGCTGCCATCGATCTCAGGCACAAAACAAATGAGGTTTTGTCTTTTTCAGCAGGTTTGCAAGGGGAGGAGGACGAGGAAGTGGGTGAAATAGATCGACTGCCCCTGAGCACAGGAGGAGGATGGAGAGTAAATGTCGCTCAGGGAGGGGCGGCTGCGTCCAAGACGGTGAAAAAGACACAGAGAGAGGCAGGCTGCATAAAAGTCATCTCACTTACAGTTTTCTGACGTGGAGCAAATCCTTCATTTTTCAATTTAAAAAAATCTGATTGCGGCTAAATAAATGTCCTCTTTCTTGTGAAGGATAATGAAGTCCTGACAATGAGGGCAGAAACCCCGACTCTGGGGCACAAAGATTTGCTGCTCACCTTTGTCTCCGGGCCTTGGACACAGAAAAAGAAATAGGCTGATCATAGTAACAGACAGCGAACGATGTCTTATGATTTCAACAAGAATGTCTGCTAAGCAACTGTATTTCCCTCGCATTAGCCGCGCACAAAGGGGGCCTTTCTTCAGCAGGAATCCACTGTTTGTGAAAGGGTCTACACCGAGGCTCTGGAAACAATTGGCCTGATCAAGTTCCCACGCCGATAGCACGACATTTGTTCAAAATCGTAGGGTCGGGTCACGATGGGTCCTCCACAATGGGGCAGCTTTTGCAGTTATTTTTTTCTATAAGATTTATTTTCTTCAATTAATTTAAGGCATGAAAACAAAACGAAAGATCAATTCTTAAATTTACTAATCCCAACCCTTTTGTGAAGATCCAGTAATTTCGAGTAACGCAGGCTCATTTTCGCTGCTTGAGAATATACGCTCTCTCTCTATATGCCAGTTTATGCCTGCGTTGACCAGAAGTGCCAGCCAGCTGTCTAACAGAGTCCTACAGGGTTTAGCTTTAAAACATCTGGAGCAGTCTGGCCACAGCATCTGTCCACCCTGTACTGAGCAGAGGTCTGGCAATAAAAAGTTCGATATCAGCTGGAGTGTACTTAACAACAGTGTGTAGCAGAGGAGACAGCTAATGTAGAACTAACACGGTGTAATTGTGAATTTACAATGCTTTTTTATAGACGCGCAGTCTATCACACACTGCAGTTAAGGCCATTGTGAAGTGAAGTGCATTACTGAGACTAATAAGTAAAAGTCACTTTGAAACAGACAGCATCTCAGTCTGTGCACTGGACTGCTTGACTAAGACATTACAGAGGACTTTACAGTGCCTTGTTTAAATCCTAATTGACTCACCAAGAGACGTAGTCATTTGCTACATGACAGAAAAAAACAAGTCAATTGATTACAAATAAGGATTAATTACTAATGAATCAAATACCTATATTCATGTTAAACTCCCCCCATAATGCACTTTCCATATTGTGTTCTGTAGGTATTCAACGAGTTCACCAGTGCCTTTGGCTGTCACACATCTCCAACGTAACAAACAGCTCAGGTTCAAAGTGTCACAGTCGTAGGCAAAGGCCAGAGACAGATTTCATGCAAGATAAAGAAGTGATGAGTAAAGATACAAGAAGTAAAAACAAGTATGTTAGTGAGGCTCTGGGTAATATATATGCATATATATATATATATATATATCCACTAACAATCATTGTTAGAAAACAGGTTTTCAATGCTGTCAATTGTCCCTCACCTCCCAAAGGCAGAGCCCATAGAGAAAGCAGAGCCAGAGCTGAGAAAGAGAGAGGAAGTCCACTGTGGCACTATAGCGTAACCACATTGGCTACATGCAGGCCAAAGGGCTTTAAGATAGTGCAGAGTGTAGAACAAGAAATGAATGTTTCTGTTCTCATCAGATTTGTTATATTGGTTTTATCAGTTCATCATTAGTTCAGAGTTGATGAGATAAAGAGGCACACTTGACTAAGCTGTCATTGATGGATCACATTATACAGACTGTACATTTACGGTATGATAATCAATTGAAGCAATATGCTCCAGCGTTTAAAATATATTTTTGTCATTTAGCAATTCCATCCATTATCTATACCGCTTATCCTTGGAGGATCATGGGGGGAGCTGAGGCCAGGTTGGTGCAGGGATTTTCACCTCATAGCAAGAAGGTTCACTGTTCGAACCCCGGTACCGTTGAGGTCTTTCTGTGTGGAGTTTGCATTTTCTCCCCATATTTGCATTGATTTTCTCTGGGTGCACTGGCTTCCTCCCACAGTCCAAAGACATGTCGATTGGAGTTTGGGGTTAATTGGAGTCACTAAATTGACCGTAGGTGTGAATATGTATGGTTGTTTGTTTCTGTTTGTTGGCCCTACTGGTAACCTCTCCACGGTGTACCCCTCCTCATGCCCAATGTCAGCAGAATTTGGCGCCAGCTCCCCCACGAGCCTCAAAGTATAAGCAAATGGTTCAATTACCTGGAGGAAAACCTGTATCTGTCAGGTTCGTCCATATACTAACAAGCAGCTTGCAAAGAGATGCAGTTAGTAAGAGAGTGGTTAGGGTGACATGTTGATTCACTCCAAGCTGTTGGACTGGATATCAGAACACTATGTAGGGGTTTTAACTGTATCTGTGCAATTTAAATTCTGTTTCTTGCAATACTACAAGCGCAACTACACCGTATAAGATGCATGCACAACACAAGTACATAAATCCCATCATGATTGCGTCTGACAAAGATTCCTCAGATGATCGTCCTTTCTTCTCTCCTAAACACTTCCCCACACTCTCTGTCTCCCTCCGTTCCCCATGTCTCGTGCTCCATTCCAGTCGACGCCGCGATGAGGAGCTTCCTCTTTCATTCAGGTTTCTCTCTGCCTCTCATTATTCCACGTCTCAGGCAGTGTTTAGATGTGAATGAGTTTGCATCTCCGACATTATTCATCCTCTTACCTCTCACTCACCGTACGGCTCTTTTGATAATTTCAAAGCCTGGAGTGGAGATAGGCAGCGCCAAGACGCCGATCCCCTCGGCGCAGCACGGCGCCTTGCTAAGTCAATAGCGGCTAATGAGGGCATCAATAAGCGAAAACCACAATACGAAGTGAATAAAGTGAGATAAGGATTCTCATAACATCCAAAAGCCATGCTATGGTAATGGCTGACATGATGAGGCAACATTGTTTGCAAGTGAAAAAGCTTTTGAGGGCTTTTGTTCTTTGCTCTAATAGTAGGTACAGCGGGAGGTGTGACGGGCTCCTGTTGTGAAATTCCAAACCGCCTCCACCGAGCGAAGATTTCATTTTTCTTTTCTTTTATTTGGTTTTGCTTCTTTTTCTTTGCAAATATGCTCAATGATAACCATTATGGATAAGTGATATTCTCAAACCACAGGTGTCAAGCAGCAATAAACTATTTGATGAATTGGTGGGGCCAGGTGTTGTGCTGGTGGGGCGGAATTCCTCCGTGATTCATCACGAGAGCTTTTGTTTAACACAGCTGACAGGCAGCAGACAAGGGGGCTAGCATGTTAGCGTCGGCCTGTACGGCTTCATCTTTAACCAACGTGTCATGCTGTTTTATTGGGAAAAGTTAACTCCATTAAATTTCATTAAGAAGAAAGCCTGTGATCTGAGCTTGTTAATGCATGCTGGGGCTCCTCCAGCTTCCATATGTATTTCCCATCCATTTAACAGAGGTGTTTTGAGGAATTTACGAACCCCTTACTGCAACACGGAGCAGCTGACAATATTCCTTGGTTATAATATTAATAATGATGATAATAAAACTTCATTTCAATAGCGTCTTTCAAAACCAGAGTTTCAAGGTGTTTCACAAAACAAAATATGAATACAAAAGTGCAGAAGTAGCAAATCATAGAAAAGCCAGATAACACTGAGCAACACAATAAAACAAAATAGATTAAAAAAGGAACTAGAATAAAATAATAAAAGAACAAGATTAAAAAAACGATTAAATAAAAAAATATTTTAAAAACTATTAAATTGAATTAAAAACTATTAGAATACGAGTCTACACAGGTACGTTTTTCACTGCTTTTTCAACTGAGGCACAAAGAAGCACAAAAGGGAAGAACTTAACAATGACAAAGTGGGATTTTTGTTGTTTTGCTCATTGTCACTGAGTATCTGCACCTTCAAGAGGTCACCTGTCAATCAAACATATCCCTCTTCCTTGTTGGAGTTATCCCTGTGACACTAGCTTATTTAACTGTGCCGTCAAGATGTCTAACACTCCTTGTGAATAATACTTTTAATTGCAACTGAGTTTTTTTTACAAGGTAACATCCACCAGACATGCCTCATAACAGCCTTGTGCTCTAGATCTACGCCTACTCACATCCTCTACCATTACTCACAATAACTCCTCAATTCATGTGTCATTACTGCTCCCTTCATCTCTAGCAGACATTTTCTTATGTACAAATACTAATCAATGTTGTAAACACTGTTACTTTGCTTGGGGTCTCAGTTTCACGCGGCATCTATTGCACTTCTGTCCGTCCTGGGAGAGGGATCCTCACATGTGACTCTCTATGACGTTTCTACATTTCCCCCCACTTGTTAATAGGGGTTTTTGGTAGTTTTTGGTAGGGTGTCGCACCTTGTTAAGCCCTATGAGACAAATTTGGATTTGTGAATATGGGCTTTACTAATAAAATGTGATGATGATCTCACAGGCAAAACATAAAAGGTTTCATGCACCAGGTTTACGTAAACTTGTTCTTGGAGGTAGTTTTATTTTATGAAAATGTTGCAGGTTTTTTCCCACTTGAACTCAGTCCTTATCTCGACTGTCCTTTCTGTTTATCTTCCCACTTCTGCACAATTGTCTTGGGCTCTTGCGCGCTGGTTACACCCTCAGGATTAGAGGCATATGTACTCTGTCAGTGTACAAACCCTCACCCTTAAAGCTTTGTCTTTGTTCTCACTGCTGTTCTGAAACTCCATTTCTGCTGCAGCTGTTTGTTTGGTTGTGAAACCCTCACTCGAGTCATCATGGTAGATATTGAAGAGGCACTTCTTTAGTTTGCTTTGCTGACCTTTACTCTCACACAGTGTGGCCACAGCACAACAGCATAAAGTGGAGGAAAAAAACATTTTGGCTCGGCTGGGAGTTTTGTCTTTGACGAAAAAGGCAAGTTGCGGCTTTGGTCGTGTCTAAATGTGAGAATAAATAATAGTAACTTACACAAGATGAGAAGTGAATCAAAGTGAGATTGATGCATACAGTATATCCAACACTAACAGACAGATGTCATGAACTTCTAGCCCTTACTTTGTACCACTTCATCGTATCCAATTACATTTAAAGAGTCAGTTCACCACACTTGATTCCTCTATCTATCGAGGCAGAGAAGTTTGTGTTTTTCAGCCACTTTGGTGATTTCGATAAACTTTCATGAGACCAGCTGTTTCATTCTTACCTGTAGTTGTAACGGGCTCAGTCCAGATGCCGCTGCAGCTGCCATTGTCGATGGAATGAACTGCATGGGGTAATTATCACCTGCTGAGCAACGACAACAACACATACTGTAAAGAGAGGTGGCGGCAGATTAGTGCACAAGAACTAACCTGCTTCTTAGTTTCTACCAGCGCCTGTCCGTCTGCTGTCTGTCTGTCTCCCTCTGTCTCTGTCTTACTCACTCTTTGTTTCCTTCCTTGTTCCTCTCATGTTTTTATTCATGTCAAATGAAACACTGAGGGTCACAAGTGTTTTATTCAAAGGTTAGTAACGCTCATTGTCGGTCCATGTGGGTGCTTGAGGCCAGGACGAGCGGAGTTCAAATGCAGAGCTCCCTCATTGGGATGCACTCATATATTCATAGACCAGTACTGTGTATCACCCCTACTGTTTGTCCCTAAAAGGCTTTCCATGTCCGAGCCTTTGTTGAAAACAGGCTAAAGTCAGACCAAGGAGCGTGCACAATAATGGCTTTTTAATCCTCTCCTTCGTTTTTTCCTCGCACCCTCGTGGGAGTGTATGCTCACGCAGCAGGAATAAACATGGATTATTCTGTATGAAGTATGGAGGGTCAGTGCGGTGCAATACCAGGCGTGCACCTGGAGGAATGCATGGAAGACAGGAATGTGTGAGGGCCGACGAGAGAGGAGGAAAGCAGGTGGCGCAGAAGATCCTTGTGGATTTCTGGAACAAGCAACATTCATGCTATTCTTTGCGCTTTGTTTGTGGTTCTAGGAAAGTTTATGATTGGACTGTCTGCATCGCACTTATGTGTGCATTGTTAGGGAGGTGTAGCAGGAGAGCATGCTGGAGAGAGTGTGTGTGTGTGTCTGTGAGAAAGTGTGACATTCCATGTTGCAGATGTGTTGTGCAACAGACATGTTTTCATCACGCCATAAAATAGACATTCCAGCCCGAGCTGTGTCCAATGTATTGTTGCTGACTTGAACAAGCAGAGCTTATAAATCTCTCCGCTCATTTCCAGAACATTCCTCACCTGACACACCTCATTAACATAGACTGGGATTGCAGTGTTTTTGTGCATGTGTGTGTGTCTAAGGGGGAGACATAGAAAGAGTGTGTGTGTGTGTGTGTGTGTGTGTGTGTGTGTGTGTGTGTGTGTGTACCTGGCTTGTAGGACATGCCCTGTGGGAAGAGGAAGCCTTGCTGTGCAGCAGCGGCAGCAGCCAAGGACCGCTGGTCATGAGGAAACACTGGGATCATCAGCGGAGGCATGTGACCCTGGACCTGAGAGAGAAGGGGGGGGGGGGGGGGGGAGGGGGTTGCAGTCTTAATTTATAGCATTTGATTAAAAATTGTAAAATGTAAATGAACACTCAGCCCCCTGTAAAATACACACAGAAACAACATAAAAAACAATATTAACAGAGCAAAGATGAAAAAGAAAGATGGATCCCCCTTAAATACATGTGAAAAAAAAGCAAGGCTGGGGGGGGATGAAATTAAGGACCATTGTTGAAGAGATAACAGAAATTACAGAAGATGAAAAGAGAACAACAGACTTTGACGGAAGTCAAAAAAGTGGAAAGGAGATAGAGAGAAAAGAGAAGAAAAAAAAGAAAATGTTCATTGAAAATTTGTAAATGAATAGAAAGTATACAGAGGAAGTAAAGTGAGAAGGAAGAATGAAACAAAGAAAAGGATGAATGTAAGAAATATGGCACGAAAATAAATGAGAGAGCATGAAGACAGAAACAGAGAAAAATACTAAAGAATACACACACACACACACACACACACACATAGATGAGTCTAAGAATGAAATAATCAGCGGGGTTGAAGAGACAAAGTTAAACAACAAATGAAGACATGGATTCTTGAGAGACAAGTGAAGAAATGTGAAGCAAAAAGCCTTTAAAACAACACAGAGGCTAACAGCTGCCTTTCATGTCGGCTTGAAAGACTCATAAAAACTGTGGGTTCGACTGAGTTAAGGCGCTGTGGGCTCCAACTGAAGAGAGCATATCAAAGATGAGCCTGCGGGAGTCTGTTAACGCTGCCTGTCTTAACCGCCGGACTGCCTCACTCTCTTCCCTTCCATCCCTCCCTTTATCTCATCCTCTTCTCTTTTTAGTTTTTTTCCGTGCTGTAAAATTGTTTGTCTCGTACGTCTCCCTTTCTTGTCCTTTGCTCTGTCTCTATCTCTCGTGTGCGCTCTGCTTGTTTTGTTCTCTCCCTCTGACTTGTTAAATTCCTGTTAGTTTGGCAGATATCTCCGATTTTTCAAGAATGTTGAAGGAATTAAAAATTAAATTTGTTCAAATTAGGTGCTTTTGTGCTGAAGAAAGGACACACCGTCAGCTGACAAAACTTTCACATTTCAAATCAGTTATGTAGAAAAATGCATCACAAATGTGTTCAACTACAGCTGTCTATCACTTTCTCTCATACTGGAATATGTTCATGTTTTTATTCGCCTCCTGTTTTCTCCTTTCTCATCTAGTGATCTTTCCATTTCATTTTATTAATTTAAATTTGTTTTACTTTACTCTAGAATGTCTCACTGTTTCCTCTTGTGTCCTCTAGTCAAATTTGTACTCTCCTTTCTCTTTTCATTCATGTCTAATTCCTCCTCTTCTCTTTTAATCCTTTATTCCTACTCTCTATCTCGGATTTCATCCTTTCTACCTCGTGTCCCTCTTTGAGATGAACTCTCGGCGACACCTCCTTCCGTCTCTTTCTTTTTCCTTCTTCCGCTCAATGCTGTCCACCTCCATTCATCTCCTTTACTACCAATTCATTAACCACACGCCCCCCTCCCACTGTCCTCCTGGGACAGTTCATCATTAGTGGCCAAATTTACGCGATCAGCATGTTGTTGTGTGGTTACAGTATTTCACTGCATTTGTACTGCATGGGTTACGTTGCTGAGTTAGTTAAATAAGATGACCGCCCTCATGGGATGTTTATGGTGTGTGTGTGTGTGTGTGTGTGTGTGTGTTTGAGAGAGAGAGAGAGAGAGGCAGTGTCAAAAGATTTGTAGTAGAGGTTCAAAGAGCATAACTAAATAGAACAAGAGAGAGATGAACAGGGCCGTCCTTGACTTGTGTGTGTTTACTAAAATAATTAGTCGATCAACAAGAACAACAGAAAATTAATTAGCAGCAGTTTTGATAAACGTTACAAAAAGCCTTAGCGAATTCCAACTTCTCAAATTTCATGATTCATGTTTTGTCATTGAATTTCAGTTTACAATGAAAATGGTAATATGTCATTTTTTAAATATTTATAAGATCTTTAGTAAAAATGTATTGATAGGTCGTACCAACTGAAATGCTATGCATCCTACTTACAATATTTTATTGCAAATTTTGAAATTCCTCCTTATATATATTTTATTCATAGAGCATCCTCTGTACCTTTATTTCAAAAAGCCAAATATACTGTCCATGTTGAGACTTTAAATGATTTGCAAATGCACATGTAATGCCAAGACCTCTTCTTTTTTTATGCACTACTGTAAATAGAATTATGCAGACTGTTAAACATAAATCATGCAACTACAAACTCCTCTATTTGTCTTCATGTTCTGTCCAGTGAGAGTAAATTCAATTTTTACTTTGCAGGTTTTATTTTTGAAATCAAATGATTTGACTCTGAAACTAGATTGTGCTTAAAGAAAAATCCCTTAAAAGAAAAGAGCAATATGTGTATCTGTAGTCTTGTCCTGTACATCTATCTTCATGAGGACCAGTCAGAGTTTCTGACTGTAAAAGGCAAGATGCTTTGGTCGGTCTTCATTCCATCAAAGAGCTGTTTTAGGCTTATGACTTGGTTTTAAGGTCAAAGTCAATATGAGATTGTGTGTGTGTGTGTGTGTGTGTGTGTGTGTGTGTGTGTGTGTGTGTGTGTGTGTGTGTGTGTGTGTGTGTTGTGCTGATGTCTCTGCCACAATGTTTCAAACATCTGTATTATCCACAGTTTATTTTCTTGGTAAGTGTGCAGCTACACGGGTTCATCACCTGACTAGCTATTCAGACAATATTGTTTAAGTCATACTCCCAAAAAAGCCAGATAGCCCTGGAGGGCCTCATCTCGCTCACACACACACACACACACAAACTGGACGTTCAGGGTACTTTCGGGGCATTCCCCCAAACACACACACACACACACACACACACACACACACACACACACACACACACACACACACACACACACACACACACACACACACAGACGTCTTGTGACATGCAGAAAAGAGAATGAAGAGAGAAGAAAAACGAGTCTGTGTGTCCGAATGACAAAAAAAAAGAAGAAGAAGAGAGAAGTGGGGTGTGTAAAGGGGGGGGGGGTGTTATAGAGTGGGACAAAATGCTCCCATTCATTGTATTCCTCTGGGAACACTGGGACTGACTGGGGCTGCTTCACTAGCACAAACACACAAAGATCTCCTTTTACCAACGGGAGGGGGGATGGTGGATGAATGGACTGGTGAAGGTGGTGCTGCAGGGGCCCCCGCTCAGCACAGCCCCTAAGAAAACACAAGTCCCCCTTCCTCCAACTGCCCACCAGACACAGCGATGTACACACCTAGGCACAAGGAACATGTGTACACACGCAGACACAGAGTCAGAATTAATGGTCCTCTTGTGTATGGGCAGCAGGGTCAGGGGCCAACGAGTGTGTGTGTGGTGTGTCTGTATGTTGGTGTGTTTGAGAGAGAAAGAAATGTCTGGTTGTGCAGTTGGCAGGTAAGTGCACACATGTGGATGTGTGGACCTTCTCTTGAGGTAACAAACTGCCAGCTCCCACAGGTAAATAATGATTTGTTTCACTCTGGAGCCAACTGAAGAAGGAATCGTCAGATCCAGAAATGGGATAATCTAATGGCTTATTGGTTCTTTTAGAGTGGAGCAGAAATAATAACAAAATAATACAAATAATAGAAAAGAATGAAGCACCTAGTTCATGATACATTCCAGTTAGAATAAGGACAAAAACATTATGGTGCCAGTTACTCTTTGTACGGTGACAGGAGAAATGTCACAATGTTGACGACTTGGTTCTTCAACTGCCTTTACCTGCCTGCTGACATTTTGGAATATTTCTTCCATCCACTGACTCGCTTCACTTCAGAAGATGATTGATCATTTATGGGTCTCTGTGCTGTGTTAAATCACATTATTAACCTGACTGAAGTAAAACTATTTCAAGTACACACCTCTGGAAAAAAGTCCACAATATGTAATAAGCCAATGATCCATTAAAGGTTTGGTCTCATAACTCAGTATAAAGTGAAAGGGACAATAGCGTTGAATCATCACCGGTGACGGCAGTTGGATTAACAGCTTTGTCCCCATAGGCCATGCTGCAGTCTCCAAGATTTGAGGAGGTGCGTCACATTAGGAGTGCGGCCGGGAGCTTGCATGTTGTTTCCTTTGACATTTGCAGGGTTGTGCACATGAGGAAAATGAGGAAATGACCTAAACTTTAGCACAAACGCAATCTGCCAATTTTAATCTGGAACGGTTTTGACTTGTTTCAGGTGCACTCTGATGACTTTTTGAATGGTATCAAGGCTGAGGTTTTTTTTAATTTGTTTGCTGTTTCTCTCTCATCTAGTGGCCAGAATTTGCTTAATGCAGCTTTAAGAATGACATACCTTCAAATAATTACACTTCTTACTTTGTCTCCATCTTGCTCCACCCATGTGAAAACAAAGACATTAGAGTGATTTTAATTGAAGCACACAGAGTTTCACTATGCTTATAGCATTTTATTTCCCACAGACTAACACACAGGTTAATACACTGGAATGAGAGTCATTCGCCATAGCTGGTGAGTCCAATCGACGTTATGGGCCGTCCATGGCTTTCCGAGTCATTGTGTCTGAAGCTGGATTTGCTGACAGAGGAGCTGCCTGTCTATCTAATGACAAATTGCATGCTCCATTAGTTCTTCTGCATGTTTGTGAGTGTGTATCTGTGCATGCATGTGTATGTGAGTGGATGGTTGTGTTTGTGTCTATTTGTTTAAACAAAGGTTCAGCAACCCAGACCATTCACCTCAGCTAGCATCAGCATTTTATTGACAAGAGAAAATCCTGAGTCTTCGTATTAGCTATGAGGACATGAAAGAAGTTTACCTACAAGACTTGTGGGATTCTGAATCTACCATAATATGCATCTCATTTAACTCTAACACACTTCCAGGTCTCTATCAAAAGCTCAGATTAAGACTTCTGGTCAAAACCTATATGTACCTGAACTAGTCACAACGTCAACAGCTAAAAGAGTCAGCTTATAGAATTTCAACAGGGGGCAGCAAACTACATCAGCCACATACGAAAGTAATACAGTAGGATTCAATACAAAAATAAAAATAATAAGAAAACAACACTGGGGCAAGAACTCAAAAGAGAAAAAAGAGGAAAGCCAGCGAAGGAGGAGACAGAGGAGTTATAAATGAAGAACAGAGAGAGGGAGGAGGAGGAGGAGGAGTGCGGCTTTGCAGTCATTAATTAGCCCGTTAGCTAGGGCCCGGGCGGTGCGGTTAGGGCCTGCGCCTTTGTGGGCCCGAAGGAAATGGGCCACATATGAGAGCCATTATAGGAGCTGACTTAACAAAGACACATGCCTGTCAGCCACCAGGCTGGGCTGGGCTGCTCAGCCTACAGCACACAAAGGACCCACCACCAGTGTGTGTGTGTGTGTGTGTGTTTGCATGTGTGTTTGTGCACATGTGCAAATGTGTTTTTTATGTGTACATGCATATGTGTGTGTGTCCGGGAATGTCCATGAGCTGTCCATATTTGTATGCATTCATTTAAACTGTCTCTACTTTGTCAATGTCAAATGCCTATTATATTACTTATTTGTGAGCATGCTTGCATGTATGCACATTTGATGTAGGAGCATCTTATGTTTCTTCTTATTGCTTTCTGGTGCATGTGTTTCTGCGTGTGTGTGTGTGTGTGTGTTTGTGTGGGTGTGTGTGTGTGTCTTTGTGTGTAACGATATCTATCAGAATGGGGCCTTCGGAAGCGTTTCTTTAACCCGTGGACATCCCCCGCTGGCTCTCCACACCATTTAAAACCACATGACAGGAAACCTGGGTCACTTTGAACTCTGTTCCCCCCCGACAACACTGCACTCGCTGACAAACACACTGACACCATCCGTGGACAGAAAGGAAGGAGAGAATGTGGCGAGAGGTAGAAACAGAGAAATGTGCTAAAAACAGCGTCCCACTGGGTTTTTATTGTCTCCATTCATAAATCAGATACAGATAATACTCACATATTAACGCTGAGCTATAAAACTTTCAAAAATTTATACTGCACACACTGGCAGTTGCAGCAAATAACTTTTTTTTGTTTTCATATTTCTTCCATCTGGACAACATTTTGTATTTCAAATGGAGATGTGAACAACAACTGGCACCTCTAAAAAGTGGTTTTACCACACTGAAGCCCATTCTTTTCAGCTGAAACAGTAGCATTTGGTCAGCTCCTCAGAGTAATGGCCTAAGAGGAGCTCAGGTCTGGATTTGATAAGTGGAAACAGACTGGTGCAGCGCTGGCTGTGTGTTTAAGGCCAACACACATCCGACACAGCGTAAACAGCCTGTACCCCAGTGACTAAGCCCTGGAGCTTAGCCATAATAATTCTAAACCTCTGTACAGTAGATAGACCATATGCTTCTTACTAAGCTGATGCATTTGTATGCCAAGAAGTGCTATTGTTATAAAAACAACTTAAATAACGTGAAGTTTGCTCACATCCAGCTGTGATGTTTATAATACTTAGCAACCTTACAATTAAAGCAAATTCCTTCTTTTCATCACTTTTGTTAATTCATTTCTGTACCATAACCGAGTGCCAGATTGAAGCAGTTCTGGCAGCTTTAGATTAAATCCAACATGAACATAAGTGTGAAACATGAGATGCCGTGCAATTCCAGGTTTCACCTGAATTTATATCACATGGTTATGAAGCTCTACATGATAACAAGCTGCTCTGTGGAGCTATTTTCTGCATATCCCTTCATCCTCAAAACCAAATACGACACAGTATCCATGCTTCACAGCGTGGAAGAGGATCCGTGTATAGGAGCTGGTTTTTATGGTCTCTCTCTCCCCTGGGGCTCAGAGGCCTAATGAAGTCCAATCCGAGCTTTATTAAGATCCAAGGGTGGGGCCTCTTAATAAAAAAAAGAAGTAGAGAAGGGGAGGGGGGACAAGCCCTCGTTAACTGCATCGCAACTCCGGAGCAAAGGGAGATCCAAGGCTTCCGATCAATGGAGATAAACAGAGTGCGGGATGAGACCGAACTAGGCACAGCTGCAGGTGGATTCAGATTGTGACACAAATTGATTTAATTCAGTAGCAATCCAACCACTTAAAAAAATAAACAAATGAAATACAAGCTGGCCAACGTCCCACGTGGCTATCAGGTACACGGCACAAATTTCCTAGCCTTTGACTCACAGCTGGTGGTAATTTCTGAGTGAGTATTAATGTATATACAGAGCAACGGATCACGCATCTCACTGCATAAGGTGGCTCAGTGAAACAGATGTAGGGATTAAAAAAGGGAAGGATGTGGAATCTTTAGAAGGGAATTGCAGGTGAATAAAAATACAGGCAATCTTTCTTCTGTCTGAATGTGTCTGTCTATTAGGAAATAGATTGTTCCAGTCCTCCCTTTTCTTGTCAAACACACATAATTGTTTATCGTAAATAAAACACTAGACAAGGCAGAGCTCAGAGGGGAAGGTGCATGTAAAGGAAAAATAAAGCATTTGATTGACACAGACGCAGAGAGAGGGATGCATGGCAGAGAAAAGAGAGGAAACACATGGTCATAAATAGAAAACTGGCAACAACAAAAAAAAGAAAGAGAAGGAGGAAGCCCAGAGGAGGCTGTAATATCGATCGCAGGGTGATCAATGCAAAAGTAAACGATTCCGTAAATGATTTAGATCAGTTACTGGGTCACCGCTATGTGTGTGTTTGTGTGTGTGTGTGTGTGTGTGTGTGTGTGTGTGTGTGTGTGTGTGTGTGTGTGTGTGTGTGTGTGTGTGTGTATCTAAATGTTTTTGTATAAATGCAAGGTTGTTGTGGTGTAATTGTCCCACCTTACAATAAGAGACAGAACATAAATGAACAGGCCACGACCACTTATGTTGTTGTCATTTTCCAATCACACAAGAGACCCAATAATAATGGAGGAAAAGAGGAAACAGACGTCATCATCCAGACGGAGGACAAAATTGGGGACGATGGGGAAGAAATGAGGAGAGTCTGCAAAGGGCAGAAGTACTCACCTCCAAAAATGTGAGGAATGTATGTGTGTGGGTGTACTTGTACTTATATCTTTGTGAGGACCACTTAGCATGGGCCTTACAGAGTGAGGACATTTTTGGAAAGTGAGGACATTTTGACCTGTCCTCACTTTTTCAATGGGCTGTTTGAGGGTTAAGTCTTGCTTTTAAGGTTAGGTTTAGAATTAGGGTTAGGGTTAGGCATTTAGTTTTGATGGTTAAGGTTAGGGTGGGCGGCTAGGGAATGCACTATGCCAATCAGTGTCCTCACTCAGATTAGAGTACAAGAATTTGTGTGTGTTAGTCATTGGGGAAAACTTGACCAATTGATGAGACAAGCTGTGTCCCCAGAGGGAAAACACAGGTTTAAGGTAAGGTCAGTGGTTAAGGTAAGGGTCTCCGGGAAATTAATACAAATCTTTGCAACGTCACACCAAACTGTGTGTGTGTGTGTGTGTGTAGTTGGGCAGGAAGGTGTGTGTGCCTACTAACCTGGATCTGTTGTTGGAGAATGTTGATCTTCTGCTGCTGCTGCAGGAGCTGCTGCTGTTGTCTGGCAATCTGCACACACACACAGTGTGAGAAAATGGCCTTTAATATGATAACAGAAAAAATCAGAATGAATATTGGAAATGGTGCTTCCACACATACCAGACCTCATTGAGACCTTTGTTTAGCAGAGCTTTGATGTTCTGACATTAAATCTTTTTCAGGTATACTCCACCAGTGACTGAGAAGGCAACATTATGATCAAATTAAGAAATATATATTTTGGAGGCCACATACTTCACTGACCATTTAATGCTTTTTTATTGTTTGGATGAACTACCAAACTAAAACCATCTCTGACCACATACGCATTTTGGCTCCGTATCAGTTTCAATCTCTGTCCACACTAACATGCCTGAAAACGCATGTCATGAGACCGCTCGCACATAATGATTACGCACGTGACGGAAAAGATTATTTGCAGAATTATCGCAGAGTGCTTGTATAATAGCTTGTCTCCTACACATGTAAGTAGCTGGAGCATTGTAAAATGTAGAATTTAGAAACAGCTATTGGCAAAGACAACAGTGTCAGCAATGCTTGTAATTGATGATCCATGTTGCGTCCTACACTGGTACCTGAGGCCAATGCAGGTTGTTTTCGTTTTTCTGTGGCAGGAGTCTGAAAACACCCAATCAGCAAGCGGTTGTGGGTGTGCTCCATTCCAAACATCTCCGTTTATGCCCCTCCAGAACAAAACGCCTTGAAGTTTTCAAACTAAAACAGGCCCAGCAGCTTTTCCAAACTTTTCTGTTAAACTCCGGAGTAGTGTGGAAGCCAGTCTTATCCGAGTTGATCAAAACGCAGAGGTATGACTGTAGCCTAAGACTCTCACAGCACTTGGTTTAAGGAAAAGATTGTCTGATTTGATGAAGAAAAGGTGACTTCAGCCCCAACCTGTACGTTTACAAAGAAAAACAACAATATTTCCCTAATCTCTACCTCAGTGCTTTACTTGCCTACTCCTAACCGCAGATTGACCTCTGGATGTGAACCCTGTCCTCTGGTGTAACAGTCGTGTGCCTTGTACGGCTCCACCACCCGCTTCAATCAATTTTTGGCGCCTCTGCAATCATTAATAAATGTACTGCCTCGTTCAGTCAAAAACATGTTGCCTCTGATCATAATCCAGCCGGCGACTATATTTCCTACGAAACATATTGTAGTTGTTATTGCAGTTCAGTTGTGTAGAGCATAGGCGACAGTGCTGGTGTGACGGAGGGTGCAGCTAATTAATGCAATAAGCGGTGCAAAAGGTTCCTGAACAAATCTCTTCACTGACAATGAATCTGTGAGACTGACATGTTTACGGCCAACCACCAACATCCAGCTCGCCTCTGGGATACACAGACACCCGTCAGCACTCATCAACAGGGAGGAGGGGGCTCAAAGCTCTTTCTTCTTTTGTTGTTTTGATGGGAGATTGTCTTATGGAAAACATGTGAAGTCAAATGTTAAAGGGTTGAGTTGCATCCAGCGACAGGTAGCGGGGACCGGTCACTCATGTGAAGTTAAAATCCCTAAAGGGGCAAGGCGACATCTATTTGATCCTGCCCACTGCAAGTCAGAAAAGTAAAGCAGCTGCCTCTCTCTCTCTTTTTTTTTTCTTGAGGAGTCGTTTAGTATATTTATTCTGAAATGTAATTACAGGCTGCTGAATGGGAGGCGGCGCCCCATTTGCACACATGTCATATTTCATTAAAGGCAGATTTCTTAGGGTTTGTCTGTAGGGCATTATCCTATCAAGTCTCAACAGCAAAATGACTGGCTGATATTGGAATCTGTCTTTCTTTTCACCCTCTCCGTCTTCCCAGGTCCTTTGTGAAGCCGTGAAAGGTGGAATGTGTTGTGATGGGAGGTGTGAACTTGTCCAAACAGAGCCTGTCGTATGCCGACCTACAGTAACGTGTCGGCAAACGACGAAAACAAAGAGCAGCTCACCTAAAGATCTCTCTCTCTCGTTCTCTGTCACATGATATTTTTTTTCCTATCTCTGTCTGACACCTGAAGACATGAATCAGCGGCAGTAACTTTTGAAGTCACGCACACACAAACAACACCCGCATCAACATAGTTTAAGGAAAATGTTGCTATTACTTTAACAGCACTTTCGACCATCATCACTGTCAGTTAAGTTGACATTTTGTAAACAGAAAGGAAGGAACAACACTCAAACAAAGTCTAACAATGTCAGGCAATCACACAGGTTACACACAGAGTTTATCTCCATTATCGAAACCAGTGGTTCCTAACCTGGAGACCATGTGTCATGTGACACCGGATGAGTACCAGTGTACCAAGAGTAGTGTATACTTTTATTTTTGTCTGGGTCTTAACAATCTAAAAAGAGAGTATTAATCTTTACACCTAATAGACAGCGGTTTACAAGAAGACAATGCTTTATACTAAGTGGTTACAAGCAGTACAGGTTAAGAAAAACGGATCGTATCCTTCTATTGGGAGGTAAAGGCAGTAGTGACAATGTTGAGTACTGGTTAATGGTGACATAGCAGGTTGTTCTGCAACACCTAATGGCTGGCAACCCATTTAGAATGGATGCAACATAAGCATGTATATACCTTTGAGACCGGTTGCGACGTTTGCATTTCTCCCTTTGGAGTCAGATGAGATGTATGCGTCTCATCCACGATGTCTTTGCTTTCAAGACATGGGACTGATGAAATACATTGTGATTAGCTGAAATACTTGCGTAAAGGCGCTAACATTACGGGAAAAGTTTTTACAGTAGCATTACAGACAATGGCTAATGATCTAAGCGAGGTGAGCAATATTGAAGTGGATTATAGCTTTTATATTTTTCATTGACAAAAACAATGATGAAGAAAATAATAAAGAAGAAAAAAATGATGGCGAAGATTTAGAGCAAGACTATGTATCTGCTGATCCGCTGACCAAGGCTCGGTCAGTTTGAGGAGGAGGACGAAGAAGAAGGGGGGTTTTAGGCAGCTGCTTTCAAATAATGCTTAGGTATTAGAGTGCATTTATACTTAGAGCCTTAGATATTAATCGGCTGAAAAAGACAGAGGCGACAATGAGATTATTTTCCTTTATCATGATTTGATGTGGATTTTATTCCTTCTTTCTCATTACTATCGATAATACATTTACCAACGCCACCCAATGACACTCACAAACACACACAGCCTCACACACATCCTCCAGCCCTCCCTGTACCTGCTCCTGCTGCTGCCGGGCCAGCTCCATCTGTTGCCTTTGCTTCTCCAGCTGCGAGGCCGCCATCTTTTTCTGCTCATCATGGGCGGCGAGGAGCTGCTCCCTCAGGTTGATCAGCTGACCAATCATGGTGGAAAGTTGGTGCTCCTTCTCCTCAAGAGACTCTGGCGTACCTGGACAGGAGATTATAGGGAAGTAGAAGGATTAAGTTTTGTTGTTCATGCCATGATAAGTCAGCTTGTTATCTTTTTAAATGGCATATTTGATGTTGACAACCACAATTCAAATTCAAAAACTTAAGTAGATAATGGGTGAATTACCATTTTTCGGTGAACTATCCCTTTAACACTGTATAAAGGGGGCATCAGTTTTTACTCAGTACAGAAAGAGAATAACCACAAAATCACACTTTCTCTGTTAAAGTGATTGTTAGCAGAACAACTATTGATTCACTTTGCACTGAAAACCTTTTTTTAACTACAAAACAACATTAAGAAGAAGACATTTGGTTGAGGTCCAAGATGATGGGTCGGGACTTCAACAGGTTTTCTCCTTCAGCTTCCATAACTTTGAAAAATTTTCATTCAAACCAAATTCCCACGCCACAGTTACTTTCAACACCTGCACACATGTTTGGCCAGCACAAACTGAAAAAGACCTCGTTCCCATAATTCCCATAAATCATCTGGCTTGTAGCTACATCTCAGTACTTATTATCCTCTGCCTTGTCTCTACATGCCATCAGTGTTTATCACTTAGTGTCTGCTCGCAAGAACAATAAAATCAGTTTGGCTTAACCTTTGAAAATAAGTAGGTGTCTCAGGCTTTTGTCGGGTTTACGACGTAGACATTCTTGGGAGGGTTTAGGTAGACGGGCTCACGTTAGACGCTGTCCTATGACTGGATTACCTCGCAGGTAACCTATCATGACAGGCAGAGATAGCAACACCAACATTTTCCTTTTATTTCAATGCCAGCTAAATTATAAACTGTTATTTTATGTTCACTACACTTCACTCTTCCTCAAAATATACAACCAGCTTTTTCCCAGATATATGGGCTTTCTTTCTTCAAGAGTGTGGTCTTTCAGTTTGAGGGCAGGACTTATTGATTTAATGTTCATGCTTTGACTCGCACTCGAATAGCTCCCGCTTGTTCTCAGATTTGCTCTGCGTGTGCTCAAACTTTGAACTTGCACTCAGATATTTTGTTGCTTGGACCGATTTCCTGAGCTGCAACTTCACCTCTCCTTGTAATAACACGCTTCTGTGCACACGTGAAACGTCTGCAAAATAGAATGCTAGGTTTAATGTTGACGAGTAAAATTGTGCTGTTGTCATTGCAGCAAGCACACACAGGGGCTATTTGAATGTGAGCGCAAAGTTCTGAGTGAAAGCTTTACATAATCTGAATTAGGGCTGCAACAACTAATCCAATTAATTGATTTTTAATCGATTATAAAATAACTAATTTAGCCATCGTTTAGTCAGGTCTGTTTATAATACACAGCAAACACTCTGGAAACCTCTCCCGAGGTGGGGGCAGTAAACCAGCCAATCCCGTGCCTTGTGTCGCTCACGTGACGATGCATCTCCTCTCAGGAGTAAACGTTTGAAAAATGGCGGAGAAGAACGCCGCTAACGATACAGCGGAGACAAGTTGTTAAAAGTGCAAGAACAAGTCTTCAAGAAGATTGTTAGCGGCAAACTGTGTAAAGCTTATTTCACAGTGAAGAGCAGCACAACATCACGGTGGTTTGAACCTGAGGAGAAACCCTGTTTGCTCATCTTCTTCTCTTGGTTTACTGGTGGATCGTTAACAACTTAAGGTTCATACCCCAGTGATGTTGTGCTGCTGTTTCATGTGAAATAAGCTTAACACAGGTTTTCTTTCAGGGTTTTAACGTAAAATGTTGACACGACTGTCGCTTCCCCGACTCAACAAGGTGAGAGAGAGAGAGAGCAGCGGTGGTCGAGAGACCAAATGGCTGAATGAAGCGAGGGAGCGCGAAACACAAAGCAGTGAAACAAAGACACAAATTTAATTTTCTATTTGTTTCACAGCGGTTATGTTCAAAAGCACAAAAACAACCTGCTGGAAGATTTTTATGTAAATACATGAATTCAGTTCAGAGCTGTGTTGAGCGTGATGATCCACAATTAACTTAACAGATATCAGTGACGTCATACTTTCACACATAATTCTAAATATTCAAAACAATATCTTTGATTCTGTTTTAACTACTCAAAACTCAAATTTTCATCATATGTAATTACATAGAAAGATTCAAACTAATTCATGCGTGTTATTTCAATGTAGAAATCTACAATTCAGTAGAATTATATTATATTATAGTATACAATAATCTTTCATTCCAGTTTCCGATATACACAATTGAATTCTGACCAGTCATTAATACAACACTATACTGACTAGTTTAAACTTAATTTCAGGTATCTTGAATTTTGATGAATTTAAGACATCTTGAACTTGGATTATGACAAGTCAGAAATAAATTGTAGATATCTGAAACTGGAAATATAGTCATAATTAAATTTATGTATTTATTACATGTAAAAACAGCATTGTACAAGAAGAACTGCTGGAAAGGTTAAAATTTAGCTTTTTGTCCTTTTATCCGCTTAATCGATTATAAGACAAAAATAATCATTAGTTGCAGCCCTAATCTGAATGTGAAAACAACACGTCTTGATCTCAAACTGAAAGACCACACTCTCGATATTAAACAAAAACCCGTCCTAGCATCACTTCACATTATTTCATCAAAAACTGGAGCATATTATGAGTTGTTGATCACTATACTGTGTATTTATTTCTTTTTCTACCTTTGTGCTCTTTGGTGTTTGTGCTCTCTTTACGTCTTTGGAGTAATTTACATGAACTAATGTTAAGGCAACACAACACTAACTGACCCTGACACTACTTCTGTTGTTGCTGTTGCTGTTGCTGTTGCGTGTGTGTGTGTGTGTGTGTGTGTGTGTGTGTGTGTGTGTGTGTGTGTGTGTGTGTGTGTGTGTGTGTGTGTGTGTGTGATTCTTCTTGTTTAAACCACTCGTGGTTTGCAGAGTGTGTGAAAGAGTTTTCTGCT